>NC_047658.1:124314532-124614532 GCF_011762505.2 Arvicanthis niloticus | reverse complement strand
TGTTCCTTATGATCTGTTCTATGTAGCATGGAGATGTGAGCTTATCCCCACTAGCATGACCTCCCCACTGACCCAGGAGGCGCTGCCTTGCTAAACGTGAAGGGGCTGCATCTTACTCAGAACCCCATGAATGTTTGTTCGATTGGAACCTCTTCTACCTTATTGCCTTTCTCATAAAATAACATACCATTTAAAATATTTTTATGTTAACATTATGGGTTCTTGATTTTTTTTCTTTTTAAGCATTATAGCATTCTTTTAAAAAGGAAAATTCGGGATACCCAAAGCTTGACACATAAGAAATCTAACTTTAGATTTTATAGGTCAATAAAGTATTTTTTTTTAATTGAGTTATTTTTACAAATATAAATTTGAGTTGTAGTTTAACACTTAATGTGATCTATATCAAATTGCCTTGATTTAGAATCTCTTTCACCGAACATATTTGTGTCATATCAGTGTTTTTTTTCTAGTAAAACTTTGTGACAAGGCTGTTAAAATTAAAATGTGTAATGATTAGAAGTATTGCCTAAAACAGAGCATGATGCAAGCCTCAGTTTCTTAGGATGTCTCCATACCACTGTTGATTAATTGACTATTCAAAAATCGTTAGTATTTGGGCAGAAAAACATTTCAAAATCAATATACTATCATTTATAATAGAATGTTCTAAATGTCAATGCTAGTACACTCATGCCCACCAATAATTGCAGATTATATTTGAGACTTATTAGAATATCATATATAAAGTTTTTAAATGGTCATCTCTGTATACAAGTGTATTAACAGTTAACAAAATTGCCAGGGAAGGTATACTTTAAAAATACTTTCTCTTCATAGGTTTGAAATTGTACAGTTCCATTTTTATGAAATGTCCAGACTAGTGTCTTAACTATTTTCATATTGACTAAATAGCCTGTACTTTCTTTGGTATGTTTATTATGCAAACATGACCATTGGTTATTATAGTTTTTAAGTATCTATTTCTTCACTGCATTCGTATTTCCTTCACTTTTCTATTCCTAGTATTCCATGGCCTAATTACCTGTTACACAGTGGCTGCCTTAGTTTTGTATATTTTGATATAGTGTTATTAACACAGGCATTTCTAGTGTGGTTCTTATTCTTAAAACTTATCGTAGTCTTTTTCTTTCTAAAACTTTATTGGAAATCCAACCTAACACGTGAAACAGTATTTCTTGAAAGGGAGATTTGGATTGCATGCTAAGTAAGATGACTGCTTAGTTTGACCATATGTGAGTCCAATAAAGCTTTCTTGTCTTCCATCTGGTTTGATTGTTCTTGAGTAGAACCAGGAACATTTGCCTTCTCCTGCCTGTCTAAAATCTGAGTACTTAATACTCAGATTCATTACTGTTAGATTAATAACTTACTCCAAGAGACCAGCATCCTGACATTGCATTTGCCTTCTAGCCAAGCATACTCAACACTGACTAAAAGCTGGATGGATACCTGGTGGACTCAGCCACCAACTTGAGATGGCTAATTTCTTCAGTGCTTGGTAAGTATACTTTAAAAGAAGGGCTAAGGGAAAATGTCTACAAACAGAATACATACCGGCAGAAATTACTAAGTTATCTCTGATGTGGAGACTTTGACCTTGCTGTAACTGGAAAAGGGTGTTTGTTACCAAAATTTGATTTATTTCATAACTCTCTTGCCCTGAAAGACATCATTTCTTATATGTCAGCCAAAAGCTAAATTGTCAATAGCTCAGTGTTAGAAAGTACTTGAAAAAAAGAATTGCACATTGTTTGACAGCCTTAGTTCTGTTATGTTGGTATGCTTCTTTTTAGATTAGTTTAGGTTAATGAGACCCAATTAGTCACTTTTAGCCATGGCAAGTGATAGGGATCACAAAAGTGGACTCTGGCTATATCATTTTAAATATTTTGAAAAGCTTCTCCTTTATCTTGATGACTAATTGTTTCAAAGAAGATTTAGCATCCATTTGTCCAGTTCTTCATGCCCAGAGTGAAGACTGACTTTTAAAACATAATGCTATTTTGGTATAATGGTTTCACACTTGAAGTTGTTCCAACAAATTGACAATCTGGAGGTCTAGTCACTGGGTGAAAGAATGGCTTAGTTCAGCTCTAGGAATTAAGTCATGTGGTTCTGTAATAGATGTAGCCAATCTGAAAATTAACTAAGTAAGCCCACACTGACCAAAAGCATTGAAACTGAAAATGCATGTAGTCTACTGACCCCCTGGAACCTCCAGTTTAGCAGTGTACTACAGAGAAGTTAATGCTTCCCCTCGTGATGATATGACTGACTGGGAGCTGCAGCTTACAACTGCCCATCATCTCAAGAGAGTACCAGGCAAAAATTGTTAGCTTGAGAAAGGATCATAATTCAAAGTACAGTTTCTACTGGATACATGTCACTTTCTCACTGTTGTAAACGCTGAACCGTTTTAAGTTGGGGACCTCTGAAGATTGGTAAGTGTATATAGACATACCTCCAGGTTAGCAGTCCAAGCAAAGCCACCAAAGCCCTTAAGTATGAAGTACTCTACTTCCTGGGAATTGGGACTTGCACCATTTACGGAGCCAGCCATGGAGCTTCAGCTCACCATGGTGAGTGAAGACTGTTTCAAAGGGAGGAAGCAGGAAAGCTGCTGAGTTGTTAAGACTAGCATTTTTCTTTTGAACAGAACCGTCAGCCACGAGCTCTAAGAAGCACATCATCATTGGTGTTCAGGGTAGAACAGTGTATTCTTAGTATCCAGAAAGGCACGGCATACACAGTTCAAACAGCACATTTGTCATTGCCATCAGAGCTTGGGCAAGGTTTACATAACATGTTAAACAAGTTATGCTTTAGCCATTCCATAAGCTATAAGACCTGGCCATATGCATTAGGACATACACACATGCAGTATCTAAAGTCCACTTATCATATGTCAGAGTTGGTTTTACCAAATTGTGGCGCAATTAATGTTTGGATAATATTAATTTGGCTTAGAAAGTTGACATGAAAAGAACTGCTTTTGAAAGAAATTTTTGGCTGGGTTGTAGCTCCATTGGCAGAACGTTGCCTAACATGCACAAAGCCCTGGGTTCTATCCCAAGCATCACATAAACTGATCATGTGACACATATATCCGAGCATTACTAACCTGTAAATATCAATGTAAAATCACACTGTTTGAGACCTCTTAATGCTAGGAATTAGCAACAGTGTGAGAACTGTCTTAAATAGGTTAAGTATATGAAGACAAGAGAATCAGAAGTCCAAGGTCATCCTTGGCCACAGAGTATGTTTGAAACCAGCATGGAATGCCTGAGGCCCGGTCTCAGAAAAAAAAAAAAAAAATCCTAGCTGAACATGGAACATGCAGGCAGGAGGACCGAGGCCATGCTCAATTACATGGCTAATTTAAATTGGAAGCCAGCTTGGGCTACTTAAGACCCTGTTTTTAAAATAAAAGATAACCCCAAAAAAAGGCATAGAAAGAAGTCTTTGGTTGTTTTGTAAAATGTTACATAAGTCATACTTCGGCATTAAGGGGAAGAAATGTTAGAAATATTTCTTAAAAGATTTATTTTAAAATTATGAAGCCTATGAAGATGTTTTAGTCACCTAAATGAATCTCAGAGGTCTGAAGGCATGATTTGTAAATTAACAAGTTCCTCTGTAAATGTGATTTTAATAGCTGTCCAGCACTAGTTTAAAAAATAGGGGGAAATCACTCAAAAATTATACCTAATCTTTCAGCCAAAGGGTAAGAAAAGAATTAGACAATCAAGAATTTAAAGACACTTCAAAAGAGTTGGTAAAGTTTTTTCATATTGTACTACCCATCTCTGTCTCTGTGGCTATGTAATGTCCTTGGGTCCTGGTCCAGGTGGTCAGAAGCACTTGTAGATCGGGCAGGAGGAGCTCAGATCACCCTCCGTCTGGGAGGAGTAGACCCTCCATTTACACCAAGTTGAACTCCCGTAGGTTTAGCTGTAGGATTGTGTCTTTGACAGCAGCAAACACAAAGCGGATATTCTCAGTGTCTGTAGCGCATGTGAAGTGAGAATAGATGACTTTCTCTTTGTCAGGATTCTGGTCTTGATACAGCTTCAGGATAAAGTCCCTGGCAGCTTTGACATCTTGCTTTGGTCCTGGTCATGAGAAAAATAAAAATACAGACTCACTATCATGTCCTCTCACAATCCATTTTTAATTTTTTGTTCTTATCTGGGATCTTCCTCTGACCAATCTTACATTACGTCTAAGGAAAATTTACCTGGAGTAATTAACATTTCATTATGAATCTATAAAATAATGTTTTAAAAATACTTCCCTCTGTGTGTGTGTGTGTGTGTGTGTATACACATGCATGTGACCAAAGAACAATGTCGTGTTACTCTCAGGAATGCCATGCACTTCTATTGACAGGGTCTTTCATTGGCCTACAGTTCACCAACTAGACTCATCTAGGTGGGCAGCAAATCCCAGGGATCTGCTGTCTCCCTGTCCTGCCTCTGTGATTACAAGTCCTCACAATTGTGCCTTGCTTTTTTAGGTGGGTTCTGGTGTTTTTAACAAGCCATTCCCTAGCCCAATATTTGGTCTTTTTAAAGTGTCTACTGGTATATCTAATAATTATACTGTAAAGTGGTTTGTCTAAAAATAGTGGCCTAGTGGCCTAGTTTGGTTCTAACCACTTTTAAAGTGATACTTAATTTGTACAGACAGGCAGCTGTGGCCTGCGGGGGGCAGAGGTGTGGTGCAAAATCTGGTATTACTAGGTTGATTTTAAAGCTTGGCAGTCCTAAACTATGCTACCATTAAATGCCAGAGTATTTAATCGAAGGAAAAAGAGGATACACTGAAATACACAAATATCAATATCAAGAGTATACTGAGACCTCTTGTTCCAGGAGTGATTAGCAAGAGTAAGAACTGTCTTGCCTTGAGCAAGCTGCCTACATAGAAGACTTCAACACCCATCCTGTGTCTAAGATGATGCCACCCTGTAGCCCCACAAAGCAGCAGGTTTCCTGACTAAAGCTGACTAAAGAACCAGTTCTGCTCTGAAGAGTTGCTAGGACAACAGAAAGAGCGTGGCACACAAATGGAAGGCTGTGGTACCGGTCAGAAGGTTTTTCCTATGTGAGGTGCCTGAGGTGGGGCCAGACCAGCAAGAAGAGTCCACCAAGTCAGTCGGCATGTGCAATCAGGCCTTTGCAGTGGCAGATGTTAAGGCGAAACCATGAACAGGGCAATGAGAACTGAAATTTGAATTGGCAAGTGAGAGCCCATCCGGGAGCCCCCAGAAAGACTAAAGACCCAAGACTGATCCTGGAGAAGTAGATAAGGTTGGTGTGAAAACACCATTCCCCAAATGAATAACTTACCTGTGTATTCTGGGAAATAGCTAATTAGATGAGAGTACATGATTTTCTCTTCCAAAAGATCCTTCTTATTTAAGAACAGAATCACAGAGGAGTTCAGAAACCAGGGGTAGGTGATGATGGTTTTAAACAGGGCTTTGCTCTCCTCCATACGGTTCTAGTGAGAAACAAGGAAGTTAAGGTAAGCCAGGAAGAAAAGCAAGGCTTGGAAACAGCATGCTAAGTGGCTGGGTGTGTCCATCAGTCCCTTCTCCCCTTAGAGTCACTCCTCTTGCCATGGAAAGCATGTGGTCGCACCAGACCAGCTTCCGTTTCCCTCCCCCCTCACCTGCCTAGTCAGTCTTAGTGCTCCAACTCGTCGGAACACTCTGTTCTCTTGCCCTAAACAAGCCTCTTATGAAACTTTGAGCAGGAAATTTACTTCATTTGACAAGGTGTTCGTGTGCTTTGTTTGTGGTGAGATACCAGCTTCAAGTGGATGTGTGGTTCTGAACAGTGCCTCAGGTATACTGTAACACGGGAGGAAGGAAAGCTCTCCAGGAGGACCACGGCCTTCAGCCCTCAGGCATGCTAGACTGACCAAACGGGAACTAACATGGCAGAGAACCGTAGCCATGCTAAGATTCTCGTCCCAATTTGGTGGATAAGCATAGTATTCCAAAAATGTAACTTTCCCAACCCCACAGAGAAGTGAGTCTGGTGACAATTATGCTTACAGACAGTAATTTTAAATAACACCCTTCAAAGAAAATGCTAAATGCTCTCAAATTTGAGGATGCAGGTAGCTCAGAAACAAATTGTATCACCTGACAACTACTATTGACGGCATTTTCTCTGAAGTATGTCTAAGAGAAAAAAAGGCAAGAACTTTTCCTTTAGAGAAGAAAGTAACCATAACAACATCAAAGCTCAAGGAATGTTCCAAAGGGTCAATCCATGAATCTACTTCCCTACATAGACTGGGACTGAGTGCCCAGTGACCCTTTCATAGGGCTAGCCTTCACACCACAGTCCCAGCCCCTACCTCATCCTTCCCTGAAGGCCCTGAAGGGCCCTTTCATCCTCCAGCACTCTATTTCAGGCTGCCACCTGCTTGGGAGAATACAGACTCATTCCGCAATGGTCCCTTCTATCATTACCCTACCCTCATGGAAAAGGAAGACGGAGCGGGCTGAGCACAGCTCACACTACAGCCTTGGCATGGATGCTTCTTCCTCTTCCCTGCCACAGACAGGTCCAGAGTTATCAGAGAAATCAGAGAAATCATTCATCCACTTTTAAAGCTTATAGTATTATCTTAACTTCCAAGGGGAAAACTCTATATAGCACAGTGAACGTATCCAATGTGTATCTACAACTGGAAGAACAGGCTGAAATAACAGCATTTACATTCTCTCCAAATACCTGTTGTTTTATGGAAAAAAGAATATATTTCATCTTTAAGAATATTGGGCTGACCTCATGGTCCCTTGAGCAACAACCAATCCTTTGACTCTTCTGATAAATACCATAAGTAACTCCTAAGAATTCCTAACTTTATAACTATGTATCTCTTCTTTGAAATTTCATTTGGGAGAGCTAGGCAGTAACTGCTGTTACTCTGACGGCACAATTAAGGCACAAGGAAATGAGTTAATACAGTAGCACTCATCAGAGAGAAGCGCTCACTGAAGATAAGGTTTGTTCATGGGCCACCACCTGATACCGGGCATTGGTGACTTACGTTCACATCCTTGAAACAACAGTCAAGAAATCTTGCATTAAGTTCAGAGGTATAGAGTATTAGGAGGACTTTGCAGCGTTGTCTGCCATGGAACTCACAGAGATCTGCCTGTCTCTGCCTCCCAAGTGCCACCAAACGAGACTGTGAAATCTAATAACTATCTCAATGTATTTTGTTAAGTGAAATGTGACTGTATTTAAGTTACACAGGACATTAGCACTGAGTCTGCAATGCATCCGTAGATTGCACTGGTAACAGATACTGTGCTGGCAGAAAGGGAAGGTGTATTTTCTCATCTAGCTAACTTCTTGAAACATTGAAGAAATAAGACTGCCTTCCACAGTTGCCACCCCACCACACCCCCAGCAGCATACCTCTAAGTTCCCAACCCTCAGCATACCTCATTGTCACACTCAGCCAGAACTTGGTCATATTCACTCAGAGCAACCAAGAAAATGATGGAGGTGACGCTCTCAAAGCAGTGAATCCATTTCCGTCGTTCAGATCGCTGGCCACCAACATCCACCATCCTGCTTGACAGAGGTGGGCAGTCAAAGGTGGGAAGGCACAACTCCAGGGAAAGGATACAAGCCATTGCACCATCCAGTTAGTGTCCTTTGGAGTCCTCAGTGATTTAGGGGGAAGGGGGCTCTTAAGGTTAGTGTAGTAGAGCAGTGCTTCATAGGCAGTGGAGAACACTGGTGGTCTCAAAGCAAAGGACTGAGATGAAGCCTACCACTCAGAGTTGTAGGACATGAAAGGGACAAAGGCAAGCCACCTTCCTGGTACCTCTGCTTTCTTCAGGTCCTATATTTCAATATACAATTTGTATTCTGTTTTTTATAGTGTGTGTGTGTGTGTGTGTGTGTGTGTGTGTGTGTCACACGCACATGAGTGCAGATGTCCTGGAGGCCAAAAGAAGTTACTGGATTTTTTTGAAGCTATAATTATATAATTATATAATTATAGATAGCTGTGAGCCACTCAATGTGGTTGCTGGGAACTGCACTCTCTTAGCCACTGAGCCACCCCTCTAGGTCTCCCTCCATCCTGGTCTTGCTTTTACAGTTCATCTGAGTTATCCCCAGAGCATTTCTATGTTAGCTGGATCCCACCCCTTCTTCCCATCTGCATGTGCTCTCTGCTCAGGATGAAAATCCAAAGATGTTACCTGTGTCCAGGAGATATTTCAGGGAGTCAGCAGAGAGATTGCTGACACAAAGCCCTAAGCCCTATTGTGAGTCCAGTGGTACTCTGTCTAAAGGAATAGCCATCATGGCCCTAAGGTCTGCTGCTGCTGCAGAAGATACAGGCTCACTATTACCAGGTCTGTGGATACTTTAGAGAAAACTAGTGGGGTTTAGGTGAAATACCTGTTCTTAAGTGTTAGCGCAAATATTTTTTTTTCTACCTCTGTGGCAGACTGTATGGGTCAATTAAAGCACATAAACTGCCAGGTCATACCCACAACCCCTACACCCACAACTCCTACACCTTGCCTCGTCCACACCAATTTCTGAAGAACCTAAACCAGTTTGGTTAGACAGTCCACAGGCTCATTGCAGCTCCCATGACTACCATCTGGAAAGATGCCTTTGAGCCATGTTCTAGGGGTGCAGACATGCCTGCTTGCCTCGTGTTGCAGAAGGGGATAGAGCTACAAGAGAAAGCAGAAATATCAAGAGACACCACCATGAAGACATTCTACAAAGACCTCAACCTTTACTTCAAGCATCAGAATTCTTCATCCAGAAAGACTGCATGGGTAAGGTGCCACAAGCTGCAGAGTATCACTCCAGATGACATTAAACCCAGCCCCGAGGCTCTGGAAAGGCAACACCTGTTCACTAAAGCTCATTCTGAAGTGTTTGGGAGGTTGCAAGCAGCCTTTGAAGTTGAAAAGGTTTAAATCCAGGGGCCAGCTCAGAGAGAGCATCCATGAAATTAGACATCTGTTAATGATGCGGAGAGTGCTTTTACACTGCCTTTTCCATTTGACAGCACTGCAGGAGTTCTAAAACAGAATTGTGACAATATAGGATTCAGTCTGGGAAGGGTAGAGATGTATAAAATGAACCTTGTTTAAAAGGATAGGGGAATATTAGATATGCAAGAGATATGGAGGGTTAGAGAGGTGTCCCATGGTTAAGAGCTTGTTGCAGTTGCAAGGGGCCTGAATTCAGTCCTACATGGTGGCCCACGACCACCTGTAACTCGAGTCCCAGGGGTCAGATGTCCTCCTTGTCTCCAAGGGCTCCTGCATGCACATGCTGCACATATGTATACACTAAGGAACACACACATACACACAAAATAATTTTTTAAAGTGCTTTGAGATTTAGGCTGCTTTTTAAACTGTATTTTTATTTACTTTTTCTGTACAAAGTTCAAGAAAGATCTGTTCATCCTGGGTGTTGTTATACAATTTAACACACTTTTATATTGGTTTTTCTTTAAGGATAAATCTCAGACAAGGTAACAAGGGAAAGGAAAAATCCTATTCAACATTAGGGAAAAGATATCAGTAATTATATGGTCACAGGAGTGCATACCTGTGTGACTGCATAAGGAGGTTTCTTTCCAGTAAGAAGAGGCCAGAAGTCCCTCTGTTGTGGAGCATGAGACCCCAGAAGCTATCCCAATCTAAGAGGAACTTAGGAACCACACATCTAAGACTGGAGACTTGCCCCCTGAACAGACAAATCCTTAGAGGATGCTGTCTCGGAGATAGACATACCGGAAGATGATGTTTTCCAGGTCAAATGGATATTCTATGATGCCAGTGGTGGGCACTCGGACACGAAGCACATCCTGTTGAGTGGGCACGAAAGAGGGCATCGCGATTCGGTCGATGTCCGACAAGTAACTGTGACATTAAAGAGTCGAGATGCCGAGGCTCCGTTTTGAGAAGGGAAAATACCCCTTCCTTGCCCAGGGGAAGTCCTCCCTTACCACAGCGGCCCCACAAGAAATGGAGACAGCAGTGACATTCAGAGGTGACTATGCCAAGCCTTGCTATCCTCCAAAATGGTTCTAAAGGAACCAGGGTTCAGAAGCACATCTGTGAGCCTTCTGAGAATTCAGGTCACGCCATCCCAGTTCTCATCCCATCATCTATGTGGCCGTGAGAAAAGCAGCAGCCTAGAGGCTGAGGAGGTGGGACCTACACCCAAAGGACCTACCCACTTGACTTCATTCAAGAACATTAAATAATATAGACACTGTTCTCTGTAGGCTTTGATCAGTGAACTAAGAGCAACTTATATGAAAATATGCAGATGACCAACCGGCCATAGAAAAATTCCCTCAAAGCAAAATAACATTTTCCTGTTAAGCACACTGTAAGTGAAACCTCTAAAACAATCAAAATTTGTCTCATGTTATTTGGAACTATGTATTAAAATTCTAACTTTAAAATACATCTATTTTTTTTTCTAAAGTGAAATAAAAGAATGCCTTCAGGCAGGCTGCGTAGCTCAGGTGTCCGAGTGCTTGCCTAGCATGCACACAACCCGGGGTAGTCTCTAGAGCCTCCTACAACAGATATGCTGGCACAAGGTCTGCAATCCCAAAATTCAGGAGGAAAGATAGGAGAATCAGAAGTTCAGGGTTGTGCTGAACTACATGGAGAGTTCAAGGCCAGCCTAGGCTAGAGACCATGTTTTAAAATTTTGCTAACTTACTTTAAAGTCCTTACAAAAGACCTCGCTAGCAATGGAGTTGTTGGCCCTGCTGCTTTCTGTAGCACAACCTAGATGTCCAATTTAGAGATTTAAAATGCTGGACCACCACTTCCAAGCTTATTATTTTACTGTATGTCAGTCTTCTCCCTTTATCCAGTGTTCGACTTCACGGTTTCAAATACCCATGGCCATTTATGACCCCAAAGAGATGTGAAAATAATGCCAGAAATAAATGATCCATCTTTAAAAATTATTTTTGTGTTCTGCAAAGCTATGGACAAAAATTCATACTTTTCAATCTAGTGCCATTCTGAGTAGCAGGATAAAATCTGTGGCTGTTCCGAGATGTGAGACACACTTTTTCTAGTGTAGCCACACTGAGCCCACCTGCCAGTTACTCATTAGCTGTCACGGCTCTCACACTGTGTCATGGGTTCACATTGCCAATAACAAGTAGCTCTAATTTTACTTAATGTGTCGCGGGTAATTACCTTAGTTTTAGCTTGTGTAAATCCCTTCCTGTACCTCGCTGATAAGTTTATTTTATCATGCTTATGTATGAATAGAAGAAATATAGAATGAAATATCATTTGTGACTTGGGGCATCTGCCAGGGACTCTGGAAAGTAGTCCAAAAGTATGTAAGTGGGAGCTAAAAAAGATGCACTACAGTGATTGATTGATTGATTAAACCAGCAGACTGCAGTGTCTGAGATTAGAGGGCATTGGTCGGTGGCCACATATGCCCTTAGCATACTATCTGGTACACTCATTTACGCAGTATAAATGAAATATAAATACATAGACATTACTAGCAGATGACTGAGAACCACTGACCTGGACCAAGAAAATGCACAAGTAACTTATGTCATAGACTTGGGGTGGGGGTGGAGGGTTGTTGTTTTGTTTGTTTCATTTTGCTTTTTGCTTTTTTGGGACATGGTCTAACCCAGGTTGCCTGCTGACCTGAAATTCACATAGCTGAGAATGTCTGAGAACATTTGTCCCCCCCCCCTCCCCCCAACCCTGCTCTCACTTCCCCAGTGCAGTTATCTAGGCATGTGCCACCATATCCATGGACTCTCAAGACTGGCAACCATGTTCCTTTATTAAATGCAGTCATCTTCTATATAACTCTGTTTACCTCCCCAACCAACCCTGACACACCTGGCAGTGGACTTGCTTCTGTTTTCAAGATTTATACTGAATTAATCTTAACAGCAGTTTTGGAGAGCTTTCTCCAAATGAATGTAAATCCACAGGCTAGTCCCAGAGCCAGTAGTAACAGCAGGCTGCTTTTGGGAGGAAATGGGAGGACCCACTAGCTTTGACATTTGGTCCCTGGACAACATGCCTGTCTCTTTAGGAGGCTTTGCTCCTCCCCTCTCTGCTGCCAGTCTAGCTTCTTACTGGTTTCTTTCCTTTTCCTGACATTGTGCTTTTCTGCTGATGTAATTAGATCAATTGTACCAACCTGGATTGAACTGAACACTGCCTGGGACAAATGTCTAGGGAAAGTCAGTAAAGGCCACAGGAAGTAACGATGCCTTCCCTGACAGCTGCTTTGTCCAGTCTAAGCTAGTTTAGAAAGAGGTCAGCATTTAAAATGAATCAACTGGGTTTGGGGTGTTTCCTGGTCCTGGGAGGAGGAACCAAGCAACCAAGCTGCAACCCCAAGAAGTAAACTGTGCTCAGTCACCTGCTGGGTCAAACAGTCTTAGGGGACTCTAAAGAAAGAAAAGATGTTGTGATATCTCCAAGATGGTGTGCAATAGAAATTTTCGTGGGTTGATGGTTTAAATCTAGAGCTTTATGGACCCAAAATACATAAGCAGTTGACTTTCTGAGAGGGTCAAATAAGCCAGCTGAGAGTTGTGTGCTGGTCTTGCAGATACCAATGTCTATCACTAGAGGGCACCACAAGATCAGCAACTGATTAAAGCAAAGCCTGCGCCTACCCGTGGTTTCCAGAAGGATACTGGAGAGGAAGAAAGTAAAACCACAGGCAGGTGTGTTCTTTGCTTAAATCATAACCTCTGCTCCAAAACTTAGATCAGTTCCCCTAAAGGAATCTCCAACTTAATTCGGTGAGAGAAGGTGAGTGCTGACCCCAGGGGACATCTGGGAACCCACAGAGAATTAGGAGAGAAGAGGCTAAGAGTCATGCCAGAAAGTCAGGAAACCCACTGCTTCTGCTTCTTCGCCACTCCATTCCAGGGGAGTGAAGCCTTGCAGTTACCCTAACAGCAGCTGTGGTGAGGCTGAACACTCACTATTTGGCAGAGTCTGAGAGCTGGTACTCCCTCCTCCTGTCATAACACTCCTGGATTCCTGGATCCAGCCACAGCTGCTTGATGGCTGCCACCTGGTCTCTGGAGAGTGCCGAGACTTTGTCTACTTCCACTTCTCTGATGATCTGAGCATTTTCCTATTCAACGGAAAGAAAATACCTCGTTAAGCAAAGGAAAGGATGACAGATAAGGGGATGATCTGGTCCTGGCTCCTGGAGTCGGGGTGCACAGCCAAGCCCTCAGAAAACAGACGACTGAGCAAGGTGATTTCATTACTCAATCTAAAGAAGTGAGCCCCAGACCTGCACCTCCACTCCAGCAATAGCAGAGGCAGTTGCTCAGACCTGGCACCCAATTGTGAACAGAGACACCCATGTTATGTAGCCACCTTCACTTCTACATGCTTTCTGCTCATTTCAACATCCATGTAGCCTGCAATAGACACAAACTGTTGTATCAGTCACAAACTAGGATTGTTTGGTAGAAGTGGACCAGCCCCAGGTGTAAGAACAAGGACATACTATATCTGTAAATGGAAAAATCAATACCAACTGTCAGCCTGCCCTTTTTCTCCCTCTTAAGTTTTTTTTTTTTCTTTTTCGTTGTATTTGAAGTAGATTTTACTTTGTAGTGCAGTGTTAGGTTCACCAGAAAGCTTCAGCTTAACAGAAAGTTCCCATTTGCCAGCAATATAGTCTCAGTAATCAGCGCACCGTTCTTTCCCATCTAAGAACCACTCCCAGGTCACCTGCTCTGCGCGACAACTACCAGACTGTGTTTATTGCAGCTGTTGCTCTATTAGCACACTAAGAATTACAGGCATACACCCAATATTCCTCACTTACAAACTTAGCACATCCCCATAGCACTTGAACCTCTGCGTGTGATCCCTTCCACTGACCTTAGCAAGAGAGGGTGACGGAGGGTCCCAGATAGCCCTGTGTGGAGCATAGGCACTGCCCCCGCCTTCTGGCTTCCCATTACCACTCTGTTGTTTCCTCCTGCCCCTATGACTGCTTCTACATCGGAAGTGGCCATGTACCTCTGTCTTCAAACAAGCCTGAAAACTCTACGAAAGTAGATTTAAAATCTTACTTGTGCTTTTAATCCAAGAGCCCAACACAGTTTCTGCAAGTAGTTGGTACTTTCCTTTGATATGTAAGCTCAATAAACACATGTGGTACATGTATGTAGTATGTCAGAAATCCATGGCCATGGAATGTGAATAGTGCAGGGCAAACGCCTGTGCCGAGAGTGGGGAGCCCACAGAGGAATTTGGGAACTCACTGTGGTGACTCTCAACCTGCTATCTCAATAACTCCACCCCTTCTTGCATGGCATACATCATAGGCTGCTTCTCTAAATTTAACAGTGAAATGCAGTGTTGCTGTTGAGAATTAGAGCCAAAATATTGACAAAGAACTGGGCAGGGAACTGCCATGCTGCATGGCAGGGGTGGCCAGCATCTATATGTGTTCAGAAAGCAGATGAATAAAGTGAGCCTGCTGGTCTTAGGGGAAAACAGTCAAACTCAAAGACAGAAGTGTTTAGGAGCAAGCCAGCAGTTGCAGAAACATCACCGAAAATCAGGCTCTCAAAGAGAATTCAGCACAGACGTGGATGAATGTGGCAGAATAGCCCGTTATTCTGTACAATTACAATATACTAAAGGAAGAGGAAACACTGTGCTCAGTAAGAGCTTTCCTTTCCCCGTGTCTCAAAACCCAGCATTTTCACAGTTTGGAGAGGGAACACAGAAGACACATGTGTGTCTCACGGAAGTTCCCAGGCCACCCGTGGAAGGGCCACAGATAAAGTGACACCTTCACACAGGGCCCTGTGGCTGCTGCTGAGTGTCTCTGTCAAGCACAGTGGGCTTCCAGCTGTGGCCCCAGCAGCTGCCCCAGCTCTGTCAGGCCCTCATTACAGGGCTGCTATTCTGTCGATTGCCCAGCACAGCTGCCATCTCTGTGGGGCCTTTTGTTAGGTAACTATATGTTTGTGTTTTATATTTGTTTATGTATTTTAATTGGAAATTGACTCTACATAGTTATGGTATATATACTACATGTTCTCTTGATATATGTAAATAATGTATATTGCTAAGCCAAGCTATTTAAGGTGTGTGTGTGTGTGTGTGTGTGTGTGTGTGTGTGTGTGTGTGATCTTTGCATGGTGAGAACACTAAAGACCTACTCTCTCAGCAATGTTCAAGGAAATAATATACCATCACTAACACAAACACCAGGAGGTATGGGAGGCTCTTGAACAAATTTCTCCAGCTGGCATTTTAATTAAAATTAATATCCATTGATATGTTATCAATGATAAAACCTTAACTAGATACTGTTGGAAAGGTCTACTGACATTCAATAGCCATAAACGCGGAAAGCTTTGTTTTAAAAGTAGTAGTAAAATATATATACACATATATATGTGTGTGTATATATATGTGTGTGTATACATACATACATATATATATATATATTTGAAAATGGAAGTTTCTTGCAGCACAGGATTGTCAATGTGTGTACAGTCTCTGATCCACATTTTCACAACTCTGTCCATGTCTAGAGTCCACTGCACACTCTACTAAAGCTTTTGAATAAGGCTTTGAGGCTCCGTGGCCATTGGCTTTTGAAGTCTTACAAGCATTGCTACCAGGGAAATCGCAGTCAGCTGTGCCAGAAGTGCTCAGCATTCCCAAACTCTGCTTAAATCATGCTCAATGTCTCCAAATCCTGGTCCAGCTTCACGGCCTACATAGACACATGGGCAGGCCTAGAGGAGAGCATGCCTGCTCTTGCAAGTCATCTGCTTTGTCAAGGTGGAGAGGGTAGAGTCTACACCCTCCTCGTGGACTCCCATTCCCCACTTCACATCCAGGTTTTCTCCCCAACTCCCAGCCTTGCTGACCCATAGAAACTTTACACCCACACTGCCAGATACACAAAGGCAACAGCTTCCCAGCACCTTCCTCTCCATCCCAGTAACAGCAGTCTCTGCAATTAATTCACCATTCCATGGCAATCTCAGTCGAACTCAAAGTGATATACCAAAGCCTCCATTAAAGGTCTCCTGATTCTATTCACAGTCAAAATTCCCTGTCATCACGAGTCCAGGTGAAACTAACATCTCCGGCATCAGTTGGAATGTCGTAAGAGTCTCTAATTCATCTTATGACAGCCAACCTCACTGCTCCATCTGTGACTGGTCCTCCATGCTGAACCTGGGCTGGCTTCTGGGACAATACAACCTGATAGACAGCCCTGATAGACCAGAAAGCTGGGCCAGAGGTCACGTTTCTATGACTCACATCTCTATCTAGTGGTATCTTCTGTAACTCCAAGTCTGTTGACAAACAGGACTCCTGTGCCTATAGTCTCAGCCGGACCCATGTGGATTTTACACTGCAGCCTCTCTAGGAGGTAATATTAACCTAATGACTCAAACACCCTCATTCTTTAAGAGTTAGATTTTGGGGCTGGAGAGATGGCTCAGTGGTTAAGAGCACTGACTGTTCTTCCTAGAGGTCCTGAGTTCAATTCCCAGCAACCACATGGTGGCTCACAACCATCTGTAATGGGATCCGATGCTCTCTTCTGGTGTGTCTGAAGACAGCAACGGTGTGCTCATATACATAAAATAAATAAATCTTTAAAAAAAAAAAGAGTTAGATTTTTAGTGGAAGGCATAATAAAGCTAACACAACAACCACTCAGATTTAAGAGTCCCTAGGAGGACTGGCTTTTACCAAATCCTCCCAGGTGCTTTGCAAGATCCAGATGAGATGGTCTGCTAGTTGTGAAGCAGTTGTCAGGGATGGAGAAAAGCTGCCTGGCTCTAAGTCCTCGGGACTCTACTGCTAGCTTTTTGCTGCTATATCAAAGCCACCCAAGAAGGCAGCCAGTTTCTTTGTACCCTAGGGCCTGAGTGTGGCTGTACTGTTCTTTTCACAGGATTCAACATCGTGTTCTTAACATTATGTTTCCTGTTGTCTTTCTGGGTAGGAGAGGCGGGTAAGGGGGTGAACGGGGGTGGTGATTATGTGTGGGGAGTGGGGTGCTAGAGAGGGCCGGACTGAATGGAAATCAGTGAAGGGCATCTCTGGGACTAGCTGAAGACCTGGGATTGGAGGGCAGGGATGATACAGGGAGTCAATGGGGGTGACCCTAGCTGAGATGTCTTTCATTTCAAAAACACAGTCACATCTAGGCTGTAGACACTGCATCCCACCCACTACCCTTCGAACTCCCATCCCTGCCCAGTGATGGTTTCACCCGGGTGGGTTCATCCTCAACATCAAAGCTCGAATTTTCAAAACCAAGACATTGCAACACATCTCCAGAGAACCATGCAACAGCGACTCCCGCCCCTGGCCCCTTTTATTTTTCTGATGTTTCACTTTTTCCAGTCTTCTCAATAGCTTGAAAAACTCTTAAGCAGACAAGAAATATGTGGGTCACAGCTTGCTTTAATAATGTGTTTTGGAAATAGTTTTAATCCTGGATGCATGTTTGATGGTTGTTTTCCTTTTGCAGTGAGAACCCACAGGCATTTCAGCCTAGGAGCAGAATGGAGGAAGAGGTCTTCCCAAGGACCCCTAGTCCTCTGCTCCATGGGGAGCCACTACAGCTCCAGGCCCTGCATTTTCAAAGCCTGCCTCCTGCCCTGAGTCTAGACGGACATGAAAGAGGTGCCCGCCTCGAGCAGCAGCCAGTGTTTCCTCTGCCAGCCATTGCCCACTCCCTTGTAAAGCAAAGCCAAGCCACAGCTTTGAAGGGTGCAAAGAAGCTTCTAGGGAAACATCAGGTGCTCTGGAGCATGTGAGGGAAGTGGCTGCTGCCTCTGGTTGTGGTTAGACAGAAGGACAAGAGATGGGTTGACTACATGCCCATGATGCTGTGGTGTTTCCAGCACTAGTGGAAAGAGACCCCATTGTAACTCAACAAGGTTAGATCAGCATCTGGATTTAATTAGCCAAGCAATCAAAGGCTCATCAGGACACAGGGACAAATAAAAGCGCAGGACACTTAGCCCAGTGTGAACTTCAGATACATAGGTGAGACTTTTCAAGGACAAGTATGCCTCCTGCATTTAATAAAAACCTATAATGTAGAATGAGTTCAAATGACTGAGGCGAAGACACTGAAGATTTAGTTACTCTGGAGTGGGAGCTATTTACCAACAACAGCACTTTGTTGTTGTTGTTGTTGTCCCCCAAGGCTGAGCGACATTGGTAAGGCCACATGGTGAGGCAAGAAAGCAGAAATGATGCTCATTTGTCCCTGACAACAGCTCCGTGTACATCCAGGGATCTGGGAGGTCCACCAAACTGTTTTTCCCAGGCCAGAGAAAAGTCACCTCTCCTCCTTCTCATTCCTCATCCAGTCCACCTCTCCTCTTGGAATTTTGTCACCAACTATGAGAGCAGAAGTCCCTCCAAGTCAACAGAATTGAAAATATTGGGGTAATAAAAACCTGGCATTTATACTGAACAGATACCAAGACCCCTTTCTGTGTTACTGTCCCCCAAACAACACAGTGTGACAATTTGTCCAGTGTCTCCATGCTTTTCAGTGTTATATGACATTACATGTAATCTAGAAATGACTCAACAGACACAGGAGGAGGCACCAGAGACTACATGTAAACTCCAGGAAAAGGAATAGAAGGACCTTGAGCATCTAGGTGATGGCTCTCTCTGCTCCCTGTCATTCTTCTCCTCCAGGGTCACAGCTTGCTTTAAAAATGTACAATCCCTATACATGATAGAAACCAGCAATCATGCACACTAATAGATTTAACACTTAATGCTACTTGAAACAGTCATAATGGTAAACTTTGATATATCCGTGTGTGTGTGTGTGTGTGTGTGTGTGAGAGAGAGAGAGAGAGAGAGAGAGATTTTTCATTTGCTTTAAAGCAAGAAGCAAGAGGTAGAGTGGTTTACAATTGTGATCCCTGTTACTAGGAGGCTGAAGTGGAAAGTTTGAGCAGTTGAGACCAGGCTAGACAATGTAGTGAGACATTACCTCAAAAAAAAAAAAAAAAAAAAAAAAAAAAGTTAGAGCCCGCTGCCCTGTGTTTACTTCTCTCTAGAGACCATGATGGATTGGAGGAAGGGAAGCTCAGCCGGTGGAGGCGGGTACAGTACAGAATCTTGGTTTGGGCAAAAAGACACCTGGGAACTGCTTCAGAGAACTGGTTCAGTTTTCTTGGGGGGAGGGGTATTTATACCCCTGGGGAAATGGCCAGAGTCTCTAGGGCAAGGTTTGTGCACCTGTGTACCATTGTCCAGGGCAGGGGTATTGGAAGATGCTTCATCTGCAAACTCAGAGGCTTATAGGGTGGGAGATGGGGAGACCATATAAGGTCAAACAAGGAGTGAAACCTGATAACTGTCAGGGTGATAAATTCTTACTAGGGTTGATAGTGGGACAGCCAACTTGATGGTGCCAGGTTGCAGGAGTGTAGGAGGTGTAGCCAACTCATGCCACCCTCATCTGAGGTAACTAGGATTGAAGCTCCCTTGATTCTTCCTCAGTAATCTTGGGCCATTACAGTTCCACAACTGCCATTATGTGTGCCGCGTGCGTGGCTAGACACAAGGTACATCAGGGCTGCTGGTTCCTTGTAAGTGAAATTAACTGTCTTTCATCTGGTTCTCAGGCAAAAGCTACTCCATGCCACTCGAGAGCAGGTGACCCACAGGTGCAGGTGGCTGAGGGAACCGAGTGTAGAGCTGGAGCACTCTTTAACTCTAAAGTTGCTCAGTTTAACCAAGAAACACAGTTCCATTAACTGTGATAAGTAGCAAACATTTGGCCTTCAGCATCACCAAGGCTTGACCCATGGTCCTCTGTGGGTCCTGGGGTACACTCTGAACTGTTCTCACTATGCGTTGGGAGTTGCTGTTCAAAGAGAGATCCTTGGAGCAGAATCCGTGAGGCTGCTTAGAAACACAGAACATGGCCAACAAGGCCAACGTCTTGGTTCTTGGGTTGGAATATAAAGGAGATAAGCATCAACATTCATCTCGCTCTGCTTCCTGAGTCTGAGTACGATGCCATCAGACACCTCACATTTCTGCTTCCCCACCACTAGGCACTATACCTCAAACCATGAGAAAAAAACAAAACAAAAACAAACAAACAAACAAAAACAAGAAAAGAAACCCTTCCTCCCCTAAGTAGGTTTATCAGGAATTATCACGGCAGTGTGAAAAGTAACAAGTACAGAAGATTGTACCAGGAGTGGGGATGCTACCATGACAAATCTGACAATGTAGTTCTTAGACTTTTGGAACTGCTTTTGGATGGGAGTAGGGACTATGGAAAAGTTTAGAACCATAAAAGACACAGAATTTTAAAAGCAGAGCATAATAGGCCATTCTTAAAGTAGGTTGGAAGACCAGAATACTAAGAAACAGGGACCATGGACAGCCAAATCATGAGTTTCAAAGGGAAACAAACTCTATTAAGACCTAAGCTAGAAGCCATTTATATTGTATTCTGGCAAAAAGGTCTGGCTGCACTCTGCTATGTCCTGAAAACCTGAGTGAGACTAAATGCAAACATTGTGGGCTATTCGGGAGATAAAATCTCAATGCAGGAGAGAATTCAGGCTGTGGTGTGGTTATTACTTAGTGCTGTGCTCTGGTCTACAGTGAGAGCAAGAGAGCAACAGATGTATCAGGAAGACTGGGGACAATGTAGCACATGGTGAGAGAGAAGGGAGTTTGCAGTTCCAAACAAGGCAGGTGCTGGGAAAGCAGCTACAATCATTAAAGAAACTAGGACCTCAGAAAGACCACCTCTCTGTACTTGGATAGTAGGAAAGGTGCTTTGAGGGTGAGATCCCATCCATTAAGGGCTACAACATGTGACAGACAAAGTTATTTGAAAGGAAGGAGAGGGAACTGAGATTGTCACTGACTAAGGTTCCTGCTTGACAGCAATCACCAAGGGAAGTATTTCTCAAGGGTCAGCTTGAAAGCACTCCAGCTGTTGCAACCATGATCCAAGGGGCCAGGCTCCAACTTGGAGTTGCCAACAGGATATCGTAGCATCAGGTGGTAGTTTTAATGTCCCTCCTAAGTTCTTATATTTGACCACGTGATCCTCTATTGACGATGCTGTTTGGGGAGGGCATGGAACTGTTAGGAAGTCGGGCGTTGCTGGGGGAAGTACTTCACTGGGGGTTGGGCTAAAGGTTCATAGTCTTATATCTCTCCCTGTTCTTACTTTCTGCTTCCTGTATGCGGATGAAAGATGCAATCATCTAGCTCCTGTCCTACCTGCCTGTTACCTCACCATTATAGATTTCTCCTCTGGAACCATAAACTACAGTCTTTCTTCCCTAAGTAGTTTTTGCTCATGGTATTTTATCATAGCAACAAAATAAAGCAACCTGCACACGTTATCCCTCTGGTTCTTGTTTAATAGGTATGAAAGATGCAAGAGTGGCAGGGATGTAGAGGCTTCCATCAAGGCTGAAGGAGGCTCCTGAGGCCAGGGAATGTGTATCATGGTTAAGTTTCCTGCAAGGAGGTCCTGAGGACATAAGCAGTATGAAAATGTCCATGTCACAAACATCAAGGCCTCAGAGTCATGAGGACAGCAAGACCTTGTCTGATATGAGTATTGATGTTGGCAGTGTGTACAGAAAAGGTCAATCACAGTTTCCTCCAGGATGGCTACAGCCTACATCTGTTCCCTAAAGAGAGCCACCTGCTTCCTCTTTAAGCTGAGGCCATGTCATCCCTGCTATGATGGACCGTGAAGAACCAAATAAACCCTACCTCAAGTTGTTTTTAACCTCAGTGACGTCATCCCCATCTGTATCTATATTCCTCTGGTGATGACTCAAGGGTCTTAAGGCGCTGAGGTTGAAGCATAGGATAAGAGATGGATTTGGGTCCACATGTTTTCAATCATGATTTTCACACTGCCTCAAGATCCACGCTTGTTTCAACTGTGGATTCTCCTTGAAACCAACACATTGCCAGCTGGCATGTGGACACTCGGAGGCCCCAGGCTGCTAATGACGACAAGTTGGTGCTACTAGGTGTCATTTTAAAATCCTGCCTCACATGTGAGCTGGTCAGTTCTGGGTAAACGCTGACCTTTGCTTCTAAACATCCCCTAGCAAAGCTCTGACAGAACCAAGGCCATGGGATTAAATGTTAAAAAAAAAAAAAAAAATGGACCTTTATCCTTAACCTTTAGTTTTTAACTCAAGCCAAACATTTCTGTCATTTGGAAAGCATGATTTGCTCTTAGATAAAGGATGTTTTTCCTCATCCACAGGGAACATATGAGGCTTCTCCAGCGACATCAAAAGCAATTCAAAATGCTTCAAAATGATAGTTTGGTTTCCATTTCAGGGGTGAACGGTGGCAGAATGATGCCAACTTCAAAAGCAAACATCCCACAAGGGCCAAGGCCCGGAAATCCAGAATCAGGAGCAGCTAGCCAGTCTGACAGCCCCAGCCAGCATGCAGGGCTAAACCTCAAGAGAAAGGCAGGGCCTTACAGCATCACTGGGGGGAAAGGGCATATTCTAATAGATTCACAGTATCTTTTTTACGTCATGAAAGGAAAGGAAAGGAAAGGAAAGGAAAGGAAAGGAAAGGAAAGGAAAGGAAAGGAAAGGAAACAACCTGTGCCCTCCCCTGTCACCTACATCACATTCACTGGGCTTTTTCTTCGCATGTATTTAAATTCCTGTTTGTAGGCACTACGGATGTGTAATTACATATATGTGGGCTGTATGTAGATAACGGTTTGGTGCTAGGATCAAGCTCATTGCCCACAGTGTACTAGGCAAGTGCTCTACCAAGTTAAAGGAAAAGGCTTTCTTTTAACGAAGGGCTTCTGACTACAAGGTCTTTTTGTTTTACCCTTTTCTTTTAAAATCTTGTATCATTCTTATTTCCTTCTCATTAAAAAAAATCTTATTGATGTCTAATTTGCATACAGTGGGCTGCTTTGAAATATACAATCAATATTCAGAGCTGTGCAACTATCACATTTAACTTTAGAAAATGTCTACTGCCCCCTAGAAGACCAATGGGAGTCTAGAGGGTAAAGTACATCCACAGAGATGCACTGAAATTCAAACTCCCCTGCGTGTAAGATGGGACCCTGTTTGGAAATGGCCTTTCCAGATGTAACCTGGTTAAGATGAGGTCTTACAGGTACCTTTACCACAGCAGGAGAATTTAGATACAAACACACAGAGAAGGCAGTGAAACAAGACAAGACTCTAAGGGAAGATGATGGCAGAGGGTAGCCCTCTGCTGCCCAAAGCTAAAGAACTAGGGAGCCCCAGCTATGATGTCTGTGAACAGTGACACCAAGAGACACGATAACAAAGAAAGAGAAAATCTCCTGGGGCTTTAGCCCTTGACAACTAAAGAATGGTTAGAGTAGGAGAAATACCCTTCCATATGGGAAAGCATGCTAGTTGGCGATCCCATACCAAGTGGTCAGCCCTGAAATCATATAGATACAAGTAACCTGTGAACTGAGTAGATTGTATGTCTATCCTTAGGAACACAGACACACATATTGCATGTGTATGTATGTGTACAGAAAGAAATGAAAAGAAAAAGAAGCCATCAATTTGACAAAGATCAAGAGCTTATAGGGGAAGGGCAGGGAAGGGGGACAGAAAATGAAGAAATGCTGTGAGTATAATTTCAGATAATAAAATAATTATTTTAAAAATAATTGGGGTACCAGAAGCCGGAAAGGGCACGGAGGGCACTTCCTTTGGGGACTTGTGGCTTCTGGAACAGGTCTGTGGCTGTGAACCACTCAGTCTGTGGCATTATACTAGAGAAACTCAAGTACAAGCCTGATTGTTCCCCTCCCTCCATAGTCCCCTAGCCCTAAGGATGTTCCATCATTCTCTCTCCACATGGATTTACCTCTCTTGGGCACTTGCTATAAATAGTAGTGTATAGTATGTAGTCCTCTGTGACTGGTTTCTCCTGCTTACCACACATTTCAGAATTCAAACATGCGGTAGCTCATGTCAGTACTGCAATTCTTTTTCTATTCTTATTCTTACTGAATAATACTTCATTCAATAAATACACTATTTTAAAAACAAAACAGTCTCTCTGTAGAGCCCAGGCTGGCCCCAAACTTGCAAGATTTTCCTGCTCCCTCACCTCCTAAGTTCTGATATGGTAGGTATGTGTCTTTGCCTCCACCCATCCAAGTTCTGATAAGGTAGGTGTATTTCTTCCTGGCTGGTTAGCCATCACATTCTTTTATCCAATCAGTTAAGGGCCTTTTGGATTTTTAAAAAATGTTTTTTGGTTTGTACATTCTTTTTTCATCTTTTGTTGTCTTCCAACATCCCACGTGCCTCTACTGCCCACACACCAGGCTTTTGCACAGGAGGTGGACATTTCTAGTATTTACCAATGTTTCAGGGACTTCTTTCCCTGGAAACACAGGCAGATGACGTTTCACTTGAGCTATGAGTAGTTTGCAAGGCTAGCACCTTTACTTGCTTCATGCTTCTCTATCTTCTCATCTGTTGCAGTACGTCATAGAAACTTGTGATGATCATAAAATAGACAAGTGCCTGTTAGCCTGGAATCTGACTGTTAACTCTGTAAAGCTGAGCCCTCATCCCTTTGGTTAGACAAGCAGAGTGAGCAAAGTATGCATGTTCTAAGCCACCAGAGTTTGTTGTTACTTACTGCACATTTTGACTTATTATAATTTGTAAGAATGCTATTCTTTTTTTAAACTCTAATTTCATAACACAAACACAACACATACATACATACATACATACATACATACATACATACATACACCTGGTTCAGGCAATTTTTTGGATGTTCTATCACAAAATTATATGAGCACAGCTATTTGTCAGGATGAATTAAAATAGCATATAATGCCAGTACACTGCAAACTGGCTTTTGTATTTCTGGCAAAGGAGCATGCAGAGTCACAGAGCAGGAAGCGATGGCTCTAGGTCACACACAGCACAGCTGAGCTGCTGGCTTACTGCTCTCTTTTGAATGAATGAAATAGAGACATATTTATCCCTTGATATCTGGAATCAGTCAACGAGTTGATCCCAGAGGCCCACCCCAATAAGAAAACCCATAGGCACTCAAGTCACTCTGTAAATACAGTATTTTTCTTATGCATCTAGGCACATCATCCCATGCACTGAAATTCGTCTCTAGGTTATTTATAGTATGTGATACAAGTCATTTTTGTTTAGTTGAATCTGCAATAAGAATATGTAGATATGGAGGAGTATTTAATAATTCACATATAGAATCCAAGTTCCTACACAGAAGTGCAGAGGCACCCATATTCAGTATGCAGTGATCATCAACAGCAAGGAACTATGGCCAGGACAGGACCATCATCCATAGGTTCTTCTAAACCCAGAAATCTCAATATATACACTCCCTCAACATCTTATGAAGATATCAGCATGGTAACTTGTAAAGAAAGCATTGTAAAGGGCAATAAATACAGTATATTGAAGACTGAAAAGAAGCTTAGGGAAAGCAGAAGCAGGCCCAGTAAACACTAAGCACTGAGTGTGGAAAGATGGATCTTCACAACCACTTAGAGTCGGAGTGTGGGGAGTCAGACCTCAGAACACTCAAGTTCCTTCTGGGCCTAGAGGAGGAAGGAGGGGTAGGGTGGCATTGTAGCTCTGTGGAGAAACCCCATGCTAATACCTACAAAGCCCTTGTTCTTATACCTAGCTCAAAGAAAACAAACAAACAAAAAAGTCACCAAGAAAGAGGAGAAAGGAGAGAGGTGAGAGGTGATGTCCCTGAAAGCAATGGGTGGGCAGAGTCTGTAGGTGACACATCCAAGTTCCCATCCTCTCTCATCATCTTAACCTTGTCAAAATTTGCCACTGCCTACATGGACACACCTTATAGTTTGGGAGGAAAGTGCATTTTAAAAATAAATACCTGGAGCTGGAGAGAGGGCTCAGCAGGTAAGAGCATACACTGCTCGTGTAGAGGACCAGGGTTTGGTTTCCAGCCTCAACGTCAGGCAGCTTTGAAAGGCCTGGAACTCCAGCTCCAGGGGATCCAGCCCCTTCTTCTGACCACCATAGGGATGGCATATGTGCACAGATACACACATCCACATAAATAAACAATTTTTTTAAAAAAGGCTATGGAGTAAATAAAAGTCTACTTGCTAAAGTGAAGGCTGGCTTACTTACCATCCTCCTCTTGTCCAGAATTTGGTAGCCAGACTTGAGATCAGACTTTTTTTCATCTCTGGGACAACGGACCTGCTTCTCCAGCAAAAGCCTCCAGTTATTTAGTCTCACAAAGAGTCAAGCTCCATCTCTCCACTCATCTATGTTACCAGACTTTATATCATCTTCAAAAGTGCTAATTTGTTTTTTAAAAAAAACATGTAATTGTCAAGGTAAAAAGGCAGGTAAAGGCCACCTCCGACATGAAATAGACAAATAACATGAGCTTAACTCAGAGAAATAGATGTGACACAGTGAACAGAACAAGAATTATATGAAAATATCTTCAAGAGTCAGAGAAAAACTCTGAAGCAAGAAAAATGTAACAAAGAAGGGCAGCTTTATTTGTAATAGCCAGAAACTGGAAACAATCCAGATGTCCCTCAGCTGAAGAATGGATAAAGAAAATATGGATCATTTACACAATGGAATGCTACTCAGCTATTAAAAACAAAGACATCACAAATTTTTCAGGAAAATGGATAGAACTAGAAAATACCATTCTGAGTGAGATAACCCAGACCCAAAAAGACACGCATGGTATGAACCCACTTATAATTAGACATTAGCCACAAAGTACAGGGTAACCATGCTATAACCCATAGACCCAAAGAAGCTAAATAACAAGGAGTGCCCAAGGGAGAATGCCTGAATCTCACTCAGAAGGGAAATAAAATAGACATCAGAAGTTGATGGAGGCAAGAAGCAAGGTGGGAGAGGGGATGGAGAAGGGAATGGGGGTTGGATGGGAAAGAGAAGAGAAATCATTTGGCGGGGGTGCATCTCTGGGACAAGCAGGAGACGTGGGACAGTGGAGGCTCCAGGGAGAATACAGGGGTGAGCCTAGCTGAAACTTCTAGTAGCAGAGGCTATGGGGCCTGAAGTGACCAATTCCTGTAGCCAGGTAGGGCTTCCAGGGAAGGGAGGGGAACACTATCATACTCACAAAACTTTTGACCCCAAATTTCCCTGCCTACAAGAAATGAAAGTAGAAATAAAGATGGAGCAGAGGTTGAGGAAATTACCAATCAATGACTGGCTCAACTTAAGACCCTCCCCTTGGGACAGAGCCAACCCCTGACAATATTAATGATATTTTGCTATGCTTGCAGACAGGAGACTAGCATAACTGTCATCTGAGAGGCTTCACCCAGCAGCTGATGGAGACAGATGCAGGGACCCACAGCCAAACGTCAGGCAGAGTTCACGGAGACTTGTAGAAGAGTTGGGAAAGGATTGAGGGAGCTGGAGGTGTCAAGGCACCATAAGAAGACCTACAGAGTCAACTAACCTGTGAAGGGAGCTGTCACAGAGACTGAACCACCAAGCAAAGAACATGCACGGGCTGGATGTAGGCTCCCTACACCCTACACATATGTAGCAGATTGCAGCTTGATCTTCATGTAGGTCCCCTAACAGTTGGAGTAGAGACCTATATCTTTGACTTGAACTCTGTCTCCTGCCTTTGGATTGATCCCCTTCCCCTAGCTGGGCTGCCTTGTTTGGCCTCAGTGGGAGAGGATGCACTTATTCCTGCTGCTTCCTGGTGTCCCAGGGCAAGTTGATGGGCAGGGTCCCCTTCTCTAAGAAGAAGGAGAGAGAAGAATGGGGGAGGGGAGTGGGAGGGTGCAACTGGGAGGAGAGGAGGGAAGGGACTGTGATTGGGATGTAAAGTGAATAAATATATAAATGAATGAATGAAAAAATTATTAAACTAAAAAAGGAAAAAGATAGCAACAAGAGCATTTGGAGGCTAACAGAGCATTTTAATATTTATTATCAGTAAGCAGGTGAAGGAAAGTTAATGAAGTTCTTAAATAGGTATAAAATTTAAAAAGAAGAGGGTAAAAATTAAAAAACAAAGAAGCACCCAGGCAGTCTAATATCTGTCTAATAGAAGGACAGAGGCAGTAATAGAACACAGAGAGATTTTCTTCAAGAAAAGGCTCAGAGCTGAACCCTATGGCTCTTCAGGCTGAAGGGGCTCTGGAGAAAACAGCACAAGGAGGGCAAGCTCAAAAGCTGAGGACAGCTTTTGACCTAGAATTCAGAAAATTATTGATAGAATGTTCAGGCCAGAAAAAAATAACCTAAGATATTCAAGGGATGCAAGAGAAATTCCCCTTGTATAACCTTTCTTGTAGAAGGCTACTACTAAAGGATGTATTCTGGCAAACAGGATGAGTGAGGAATGAAAAAGGGGGGGAGATGAATATTGTAAAGAAGAAAAGGGAACTCCCATGAATTAGATGGCAACTGATCAAGAAAACAGTCAATTAGTTTAACACAGGTGAATGTGAAGGGTCTGAAATAAAATGGAATTTATTTATATATGATATGATTTTCTTAGGTTAAAAGAAATGTACATTATAAAGTTGAGGAATAAACAAATAATAAAACATCCAAACTTTCAGATTACAAAAAAAACCCCAAACAAACAGAAATTGACAAACTTTGAAAGTAATTGTTTCTATTGAGGGACTGTATACTGTGTGTGTGTGTGTGTGTGTGTGTGTGTGTGTGTGTGTGTGTGTGTGTGTGTGTTGCAGAAGTCAGAAGTCAATGTTGGGTGTCTTCCCCCATTACTTTCTCCTTATTCTTGACACATAGTCTCTTACTAAACCTAGAGCTTATCAATTGAACTAGATACTTAGCCACTGAACTTCAGCAGTCAACCTATCTTAACCTTGATGCCCATCATTGCATTACAGACCTGGGCTACTATATCCAACTCTCACATGGATCTGAACTCAGATCTTCATGTATATATGGCTGTCACTATAGTAACTGAGCCATCTCCTTAAGCCTTCTTTTCTCATTTTAGATCTTGTAATACAGGATTGAAAACTATCATCCACTTGTGTTATTTTAATTAACAAAGACTGAAGAAGTGAAACAATCAGCTATCAATTAGTATTTTCATATCTTAAGTAGGTAGAGAAAACATTACTAGAACTTCTTTTTTTATGTTAATCAAAGGCTTTATAAGTTTGGTAATGCTCAATAACAAGATACCCATACAATCAGAAGTGTAACCCAATACCCAACCTAGATATACCAACTATCTTTGACTGGTGAAGACACACAAACATCCGCCTCCATGTCCTCCCCCTTCTCGTCTCCTAACTTCTCCTCTCCTTCTCCTCCTCCTTCCGTTACTCCTCCTCTTCCTCTCCTTATTCCTCCCACCTTAGCTCCTCCTACATATCACCCTTCCTGTTAAAATAAAACTTTTCACTCAAAATACAATTAGGGCATAACTATACCAATTTGTATCAGTAAGCTACAATATAGACCAAATACCCAGTCCATCATTTTGTTGACTAACCGGAACCTTTGTCATCTCTCCTAACTAAAAGACTTAGTTCTGAACCTGGCTTTTTCTTGGCTTTAGAATGAATGTCAGCTGAAAACCATCCTCTCAAATCTTTTCTCTCAAAGTAAATAGTCAGGATCAGCTATGAGACTATAAGTCTTCAACCCCATCAGAAATCCAGAATGACTGAGTTAACTGAAATTATGAGAAGCACAAAGCATAGCTTCTAGAACTGAGCCAATTTATAGAGACCGCTGAACACCTGGACACTCTCTATACTACACAATTTTGGAGTGCCTAATCTTCAGCCTTCTGGCCCAGGATCATCTGATAGACCTAGTGATACAGAATTATTAAGGGCTGATTTCTCTGTCTTGGCAGATATAATCAATCGACTATTCCTCAAGCATGTTTTTTTCTGGACAGTAATTTGTCTGTAGATGAAAAGAGGCAATTCTTGCCTAGTGGCTGTCTCACCACAACTGGAGTAACTCCAAAGATGCTCAGTTTCTGCTTAGAATCCAAGACAGGAAGCTGTCAGGAGCAGACAGGTCTCTAATCAAAATGAACATTAATACAGAAATGTTTGTAACATCAATTCTGTGGACTTCTGATGTTTTGAAAACCAACTATACATGTAAGGCAATTTGAACTGTTGTCTGTTAACTCCTCTCAGCTATTTCTAAATAAAATATAGGAAACACCCTAACAATAAACTCAGAGCCATGAATTTACTATAAGTCCTTAAATCACAGGCAACCATCTCAAATCAGTTAAAAAAGTTAAAGAAGGACTGGGTCTAAGCCTTGTATTCCTAAATGTGTTATATAGGCACAATGCCTATGAGAATAACAATATTAATCTTACTTTTATATCAATAAGAAACTTGTACCAATGAAAACCTTAAATTTGAAATCAAAGTAAATTTTGTACCATTTAAGAAATTATAACTTCATCTTAATAACAATTATGCAGGTCTCTACCAATAGGTTATGATGATGCAATAAATCCTAGCTATTCCATCTTTTTCAACTTAAAAATAAATAATCTGAGATCTATAGAGTAACATTCTTCTTGTCATCCCAATGCTGGGAGAATTCTAAAAACTCTGAGTCTTTAAAGTGTCATACTGTGGTAGTATCAGAATCATTCAGGATCAAACCCAGGGCTATATGTATGTTAAAGCTTTGTGTATGCTAGGCAAATGCCATTACTAACTACATTCCTAGACATAAGTACTTTCTAGGAGCATTCCTACTACATTATATTGTATATTAGATTATATACATTTTTGTAAAAGTGAACTGTTTAAAAACATAATGAAATGCCTTGCTGTATCTTTTCAGTTAAAATTCTACTATATCTTAGGTATCAATTTCTGATATCAAAACTTGGATTGTTATATAGTATTTTTAACAAGAAATGTCCTTCATAGGCTCAAGTAGTTAAATGCTTAGTCCCCAGTTAGTGGCATAGTTTGGGAGAAGTTATGGAACCTTTAGGAGACACAGCCTTGCTGGAAAAAGTATGTTGTTGGGTAGATAGTCTCTGAGGATTGGTTGCCTGCCCAACCTCTGTGTAAGGCTGAGATATAATCTCTTGACTTTCTGCTCCAGCCACCTGCTGCCATCTCTTTTCACCATGACAGACTCTTCCTTTGGAACCAGATGCCAAATAAACCTTTTTCTTTGAGTTACTTCTGGTCATAGCATTTGAGAAAAGTAAGTAATCACAAGAAAAAAAGTAAGAAATACAGAAGTTGGTACCAGGAGTGGGGTTGTTACTGTGGAGGACCTGACCATGTTGTTGGGGTTGGAGAAATGTGGAAGACTTTGAATGCTTGAACTGAATAAGTAGTTGAATGTTGCAAGCAGAGTTTAACAGGTCCTTATAGTAGGAGCCTGAAAGACAGTAGTGCTGAGAGTAATGCAGACAGTAAAAGCCTGGCTTAAGGAGTTTCAAAGTGGAAAAAAAGACTGTGTCAGCAACTTGATTAAAGACCATCCATGTGATATTTTGACAAAGAATCTGCCTGTTTCCTGCCCATGTTCTGGTGGAACAAATTAAAGACAATATAACATTGCATCTGTGGAAACATTACTACTGATAACTCTTATGTAGGTTTATAATGAAAATACCAAGTAAGGCAGAAAGAAATATAAAATTCACAGGCTAGGAAGAAAAAGAGCCCTATGAAACTTAGTGTCACCACAAAGGTTTGTGCTGAGAGAGATACTTAACTGTTAAGAATATTAGCACCATTAAAGAGAAGCCTTAGGTAAGACTCAACCCAGCTAAGTCTCTAACTTGTGAAAAATAGCTTGTTCTAGCTAAGGGTTTATTGCTATGAGGAGACATCATGATCACAGCAACTCTTATAAAGGTAAACATTTAACTGTGCCTGGCTTACAGTTCAGAGGTTTATTTAGTTCATTGTCATCATGGTGGGAAACATGGTGGGAAGCATGGTGGGAAGCATGGTGGGAAGCATGGTGGGAAGCATGGTGGGAAGCATGGTGGCACATGGTGCTGGAGAAGCAGCTGCGAGTTCTACATTTGGATCCACAGGCAACAGGAGGAGACTGAGACTCACTTCCTCCAACAAAGCCACATCTACGCCAACAAGAACACACCTCCTAATAATGTTACTTCTTATGGGTCTATGGGATGTTTTTGACCAAACTATCACAGAGTTTAAGAAGCTTACCTGCTTGCCTGACTTCCTCCCTTTTTACCTCCCTCCCTTCTTCCCTCTACCCCTCTTTCCAAGACAAAAATTTTATTATGTAGCCCTGAGTGGGCTGGAACATACTTGTAGCCCAGACTGGCCTAAAAACACCTGCTTTTGCTTCGCCTCTATAGTACTAGGACTAAAGCTATAAAAGTTCCCAATTTTTTAAAGAGATTTTTGTTTCTATAAAGAATACAAGAGAGCTAGGTATGGTCCCAGTACTCAGGAGGTAGAAACAGATGGGTCTCTTGAATTCAAGGACAACCTAGTCAGCATAGTGAGTTCCAAGACAGCCAAGGTTATATAGAAAGATCCTGCCAAAAGAAAGAGAGGGAGGAGGGAAGAAGGAATGGAGAGAAGGAAGAAAGAAGAAAAGAAAGGCAAGGAAAAAAGAAAAAAGGTAGGCTTACAAAAACTGCTACAAATGTGGTTTAAGAAGGTCAGGTTCTGCCCCAAATTGGTACATAGATATCTATGAACAGAGGTAAACTTCTTTTGTGTTGAGGTACTGAAATGTAGGAGATTGTTGTAGGAGCTATTAATATGACTTACCCTGACTATGGAGTAAATGAAAATGGATGATTTAAAAAATAGTGTGGAGAGCAAGAAAGTAGTTTGATGTGTATATAGTAAACAAAAGACTGGCCATCTCCATGACCCTAGGTACTTCAGAACCCATTATGGGATACAACTCAAATAGTTCTGACATAATGTGGCTAAACTCAAGAAAAACTCATTTGCTCTGTTAAGTAGAAATCACAATCTTTAACAGACTGGCTTTCTTCCTGGATTAGATGTTTCATGAAAGGACCAGGGGAGTGACCAATGCCAGGGAAGCTCTGCGTTTGCTCTGCAGGTAACTGTGTCAAGACAAGAAAGGTGATGGCATGTTGTGCTGTTCCACACTGGGATACTGCAGTGGGGATAGTGGCGTGTCACCATTGCCCTCAGAATTTTTTACTGTGCCCCCTGAAGATGAGTACATAAGGAAGGAATTTCCTGTTTTTTTTCTTCCTTTAGCAAAAATGACATTTCAAGCCATGATGATGGAAAAGTACCATTTTTGAGACAGTTGCCTCTTGGGGAACTTGCCTGTGATCTGTACACAGAAGGCATGGGCAGTGGGTTCAAGTCTGACTGATTCGTCTGTCACCATTGGTCCAGGCACCAGATTTTCACAAGACACACAGAGATGCCTTAGCTCTGTTACTGAGTCACAGAAAATCTTTGACCCAGAATCCCTTGCTTATTTAGAGCCCTTGTCTAGAGTTTTAAGGACCATTATAGACCCCTTAGATCAGTGGTTTGAGTTCACAACCTTTGGGGGCTAGAACAACCCTTTCATAGGGGTCACATATCAGATATCTTGCATATCAGATAATTACATTATGATTCATAACACTAGGAAAATTACAGTTATGAAGTAGCAACAAAAATAATTTTATGGTTGAAGTCACCACAACTTAATATATTAAAGGGCTGCAGCATTAGGAAGGTTGAGAACCACTGCCTTAAATGTTCCTCTCTCCCTCTGTCATCAAGATAGGAATATCTGGAGGGTCTTCCAGGATAAAAATGTTTTATTCCTACCAGCTCATTACTAGTACTAGAATGTTCTTAGTATAGTATCCTTCCATGAATTCATAATCACATTGACACTACATCCAGCCACAGTGACCATCTTTGGAGGTAGAACAAGAGACTAAAGCTTAAAGTGCTAACTGATGCCCTTCTACTACTTCCACTCAGGGGATATGGACAGAGCCCCAAGCTCAGTAGTGGGGAAGCCAGTTAAAAACAGAGGCCACAGGACAAGGAAGCAGGAGGAAGACCTGGATCTGGCAGACAATCAGGATCATTTTATGGCTGAACTTCCTGGGCAAATTCTTTCAACAGAAAGGGATTAAGAGGCATCCCAATGGCAGAAGGGACATCTGAGCTAGAACTCTGAGGAAAATTTTACCTTTCTAGGAAAGTTGTTTCTTTTAATTAAACAAAAAACAGTAAAGTTCTTACAATACATTGAGATTCATCATACTGTGTGCTTGACGTGGGATATGCTTAGTGTTATTAGAAGAATATTTTCAGAGAACAGAAAGATGCACAGAAGAGTATGAGACATGCTTGGCACCACCACTCAGCTTTTGTCAGTACTCACTTTTGGTCTTGACATCACATGAAAGTTCCCTAGATGGTTCTTCAACTTCTCTGTAGAAGTAGCTCTGCTTCTGAAAGTGGCACTAGCATTTTTAATAAGAAAATGAACCAAGGAGCAAGCATGGGCTGGAACTGGGCCCCCTGCACACATGTAGCAGATGTGCAGTTTGGTCTTCATGCAGGTCCCCCAACCACTAGAGCAGGGGCTGTTTCTGACTCTGTTGCCTGCCTGTGGATCCTGTTCCACTAACTGGGCCACCTTGCCTGGCCTCAGTGACAGAGGATGTGCCTAGTCCTGCAGTGATTTGTTGTACCGTGTGTGTGTGTGTGTGTGTGTGTGTGTGTGTGTGTGTGTGTGTGTGATATCAGAGGAGAAGAGGAGGGAAAAATGGAGGAAGAAATCTGCATGGAGGGTATAGGGAGAGAGGGGAGACTAATATTGAGATGTAAAGCAAATACATACAAAAGGAAGGAAGGAAGGGAACAGAAAGAATAAAGGAAAGAAGAAAGAAAGAGAGAGAGAAAGAAAGAAAGAAAGAAAGAAAGAAAGAAAGAAAAGGAGGGAGGAAGAAAGAGAGGAAGAAAAAGAAAGAGAAGAAGGGAGGAAGAAAGAAAGAAAAAAGAAAGAAAGGAAGACAGAAAGAAGAAAGAAAGAAAGAAAGAAAGAAAGAAAGAAAGAAAGAAAGAAAGAAAGAAAGAAAATCAAAATCTTCCCATTCCCCTCCCATCTCCAGTCTGGCAGAAGCTGTTACAGAAAGTCTTCCTTTCCTGAATGTCTTCCTCTCCTGGAAGTGATAGAGGAACTTTCTAAGCAGTGGAAGTGCAGGCTACATGAATGACAATACTCACTGGTTTTGACTCTAGTTTCAGGTTGTTTCAGAGAACTCAGTACCAAGACAGAGAGGAGGAAGAACCAGGTAGGATCCTACAGCCATCTGTATCAAACTCACTTGGGCATGAATTCTACCCCCGCTAGATAGACAATACTGGACCAGTAATTTCAAACCAAGCTCCCCAGCTCCCAGTAGTGTACCTATGGCCAGGAAATTTAGCCTCATTGAGACTTTCTTGACCTACAAACTAAAGGCACCACCTCCTGAGCTGTGAGCTGACCTGGGTGGGATTCATGTCCCCACCTTATGCCTCCTTGACACCACAGACTCATCTCTGATAATTATTGCACAGTTGTGAAATGTTCTATTGACATATTTCCTTCTCCATGAACTGGAGATTCTTAAAGACCAACACATATACATGTAGAGCCATTTATCATTTCTGTGTTGGAAAACTTCAAAGTCTTCTGCTCCATATAAAATATATAGCATGTTTGTCATAGTCATTCTGCTTTACTGTAGGACACTAAAATTCATTCTTACCATGTAATCACAATTTAGCACACATTATCTAACCTCCCCCTATCCCAAACCTATGTTGCCTCTAATGACTGGGGTTCTATACTCCACCTCTGTGAAATTAACTTTAATATATGTCTTTCCATGCCTGGCTCATTTCACTTAACACAATACCTTTGTGAACTGTCAACTTTTTGAGGATAAGGGCAATGCACCTGTTACATAAAAATGTTCTAGGAACTTTTCAGGTAAAAATTTATTGAAAACAAACAGATTTATGATATAACACATTATACTCAGACATTTTATGACATATAAAACCCAGTACAAGTAGCATATAGCTTTATTTGTCCACACCAATTAGCACAAATGGTGTTGGCAGCCAGTGTCACCAGCTTATTGCAATGCTTCCATTGCTGTACTCGTAAATGTGTCTTTGATGGTGACCAAGTCCCTCAAGACACTGAAGTCAGCCATCTGGAGTCAAAGTCAAACATTCTATTTACATTTCACTGCAAACGCTTTGACATCTTTGTTACTGGCTTCTCATCTGTGAAGTAGACGGAAACAAGCTGCAGCCGGGAAACCATTTATTTCCTAGGTTAACAACATACCTTGAACAAACCTAAGCCCGTGGCAGATATTCAAACTGTACAATACAGTTACTGAGGGGGAAATAGATCTAGAAACCAGTCCCTAGGTCTACAATAAAGACTGTGTGACTTAATGGGGCTCAGTGTGACAGAGAGCAATTTAAAATAACAAGTTTGATTAATATTCCATGGCTGGAGAAAGACCAATGTATTAGTCAGTTTATGTTTGGCTCTCAACACCCAAGTCTCCGCTAGAGTGTCACTGAAATAGCTTTTCCCACACTGTGATGATCAATCTTGGAACTGCTGATGGGTCATTATGGCTTAAATGTGGAAAGTCCCCTATAGGTTCATGATGTATTAAACATTTGGTCTCTCACTGGTGGTGCTGTTTAAGAGAGATTTTAGACCTTGAGAGGTAGAGCTTAGCTGGCAGACATAGGTCATGGAGCAAGAGTCTCTGTGTCCCGAGTCACCAAGATGCAAAGAAGTCATGCTGTGAGGCCTCACTGCCAGAAGCTGAGCTGTACCTGACAAGTCTTCCCTGTAGTGCTGAGCCACACGTTCTGAACTGGGAGTCATGTAAACCCCTTTCCTGTGAGATGTGCTGCTGGGCATTTAGTCACAATAATGATACGTGGGCTTCTCTGCCCCTCTAGACTTTGTAGAAAACAGGATGAAAGGTGTGGGCCCCAGGGAGTAGGTCACTGCATTTGCATTTCCTCATGTCTCTACTCTAAAAGGTCCCAGAGCACAGTGTTCTACAAAATCCACAGACTGCTGGAGAGAATGCCAGCAGCTGCAGGGCATAAGAAGAGCTCCATTTCTGGCACGATGTAGGAGCAAGCATGCTACAGATCAGAGAAATGATAGGGAAAACGCACATGGTCAGGAATCCCAAAAACATACTGAAACCTAAAATATGGAACAGATTAAATTAGCTGTTAGCTCTGATAGTTATAAACACCCATTCAAAGCACTGGTTTTCTAAATCTTCTGTATTATCTTTATTTCAAAAGCACATTTCATTTTTCATGATTACAACGGTTCGTTATAAAATTCATAGATTATTAAACAAGTGCCAGCTGTAGGATACCTGACTTGATTCTGCTCGGGGTAGGAAAGCCCAAGAGAATCCTTAAAACAATATAGGCTATTGCCATAGTCCTTGGTTGCTGGCCAGAACTTGATGGTTAAGACCATGCTGCTGAAGACACCATATTCTTTGGTCTTAGACATGGAAAAGTCAAGCTGGTACTGACCAGGAAGTTTTCTTCCTGATGGCTACCTTCCATACTGCCAGAAGGTACTATGCTTACTATTGTCAAAGAAAAGCCATCAACAGTCTTAGCCAGCTGGGAATCTTGTGAGCTACAGGAACAACTGGCCTGGTAACATACACAGATTGTTGTTGTAGTGGCATAAATGTTATGGAGGTAACCAATGACTTTCTGATTAGATTTAAGGCCTCCTTCACAAGAGAAACTCATGTCTGCCTGTTACTAGAAACCTGGCTAAGTAACTCAATGACTTGGAAAATCATAAACCCTAGAGGATAACCTATTAAAATTATTTTGCTAAATGAACATAGTACCAAACTGCCTTCTAACTACTTATCTTTATATCCAAAGATCAGTGCAACTCTCAGGCCTCATGAGAGAAGCTTGTTCTTTGCAGTAGGCATGAGTTAATACAGAGACTCACAGCTGAATAAGTGACAGTGGAGTCCTCAAACCCTGGCTGATCGATCACCTATAAGACTCCTGCCCCATCCTCTCAAGACTAGGGAACACAATGGAAGAGTGGCAGGATGCTGGTAAGAGCCACTGGTTGGGAAGGACTGCTGCAGTGTCTTCTGGATTTGGCAGGGCTACTGCACTCATGAACTCAGGACAGCCGTGGGTACCTGCACAAGACCTGCATAAGATCAATCCAGCCAACATTCCAGCGTGTACGGGAGAGAGACACATGAAACCTCTACACTTTGCTGAGAAGCTACTGGCAGTTGATGGGCACTGGGAAAGAGAGAATAGTTTTCTTCAAGGGTGCGGCTCCTGGTAGGCTGTCTATGCTCCAGTGAATGGTCCCACATCTGTACTTAATATGAGCACCAATTAGACTTGATGGACATTTTTTAAAAATGCAGTAAAGGAGATGTGTTAGGGAGGGTTAGGATGAGTTAGAAGGGGACAGTAGGGTAACTATGATATAAACATTGTATATCATAGTATACATGTATGAAATTCATGAAAATGTTTTTATTTTTATTTTTTTAAAAATATTATTTATTTAATGTATATGAGTACACTGTAGCTGTCTTCAGACACACCAGAAGAGGGCGTCAGATCCCATTACAGATGGTTGTGAGCTACCATGTGGTTGCTGGGAATTGAACTCAGGACCACACTGGAAGAGCAGTTGGTGCTCTTAACCACTGAGCCATCTCTCCAGCCCGAAAATGTTTTTAAATGTATGAAATTTAAAATAAGAAAGAAAAGGAATACTCGAAAATATAGTAAAAACCAGGCTTGATATAAAGAGTGATTTTCAGTTAACTTGGACATTGGAGTATTATGCTATGTGACAATCTTCTGCTCTAGTGGACTGACTATGCCTCATGTGGAGAGGGCCTATGTGGGGCCAGCTTGCTACCTCCAGGGCCTTCTTATTCCTATTGGACTTCCAATCACGGCCATGTCCAGCTGCAAGTCTAGAATGCATAAGGCAGTAGAAAAGCCCCAGGAGTTCATGAAAGGGATCCTTTGGTTCCTGCAGACTCTTCTAGTCTCTTATTTAGTCCTACCTTTCACAACTCATATAGCTTTGTATTGTATATAATACCTTTGGAGTTGTACTTAGCTGAAGAAATGGGGAAACTATACATAGTTCATCTTTCTGGAAGTGTAAGCCCCATTTTCTCCTTAGTGATTAAGTATAGGATGCCCAATAGGTCATACGCCCCAGAGGTCAGTCCTGGGTTGATCACTATGCCCATCAAATTGTGATAAAACCAGCCTCATGTGTGATTCTCACGGTGATTTAAGAAGAGGTGAAGATGTAAATGGTAAGGAACATAAACTGAAGACAAACACGCCTCCATAGCAAACAAAGCAGGGGCATAAAAATTATTATTTCAAAAACTAACTTAGTAGCCAATAGAAACTGCTAAAAGTGACCTTAGGAAATATGCAATGCAAATTTCCCTGCCACCTCCCCGTTTCTCTTCCTGTGGGCTATTTGCTTGCACTGATTTCTAAAAATGCTTTGTAGAAATACAATAATATCCGACTGGCTGAGTCAGTGCATAGGGACATACATCCCACACAGGCCACAGACCCAGGATCCCAATACAGGCATCAGCAGATGGGCCGTGCACAAAAGCAAATACGCATGCTGACCTCTTGCAAGATGCTACCATACGCCTACCTGTCTGGCCTCGGAATATCCATTGAACAGGCTTCCTCACCCACTTTTGTTAAGCTTCCAGCAGAGAACTGAGAATTTAAACAATTTTCAGCTTGTGTAATGAGTAATGAAAACAAATCTTTTTCACCACCTTCCATGAGAAATTCTTTTCACGGGCCCTAATAAACACTGTCACTTTTTGAAGCCTTAAATATTTGACCATTTGCTCCAGACTATACAAATGACATCTTTGTTGTGTGGGACCTGCTCTCATGGGGAATCTGCTTTTTGTAAAATTTCAGCCTGTTTGGCTATCTCACAAGACCACATAGAGTCTTCCAGCAGCCTTTAAAACTGCTTGAAGAGGCAGGAACTCCCCAAAGCCTCATCACCAAGTTTCCAGACTGTTCCTAAGCAAGAAAAAGCAAAATATATACCCCCCTAAAGGAAATACTGCCACCACCACAGAACAAAGCAATATACAACAACCCACACTCATTTCAGTACCTCTGTTGAAAGAGGCTCTAGACTCTGAGCTGTGGCATTCTGGAATAAAAGACTCATCAGGAATAAAAGACTCAACAGTCCCTGATCACTTATGCTCACTGAAGTCTGAGAAGATGTAGAATTAGAGATATGAGTTCAAAGAGGAGGGTCTCAGGGACCCTCTGATGTTAGCCAAGCAGTATCAATACATAACGCACCATTGCGTGGTTGGGAAGTCTGACCAAGGATGTGGTTTAGTGAACAGCCAATATGTGAAGGCATAAGTATGCATTTTCAGACAGAGAAAAAAATGTTTTCACTTGATACTTGAATCAAACACTATTTCAATGTTTATATTTGTTGTTTCAATCTTTTTTAAATAAACTTGGCACAGCCTCTTTGAATAACACCATGACTCATCAAGTTATGAATTAACCCCAAACCAAGTCAATTATTAGTGGTCTTTCTCCTGGCCTAAATACATTGCGCACAGCTCTCAAAACTGGAGCTTCTAGAGGCCTATTGTAAATCACTAAGTCTCTTTGGCCAGCTCTCAGGAATTTTAAAGGCAAGATAAATCATAATTCCTTCTTGCATTGTGATAACACAAAGCTATGTCTGAAATAAAATAAAATGTTAACATGGATGAGTGTGAATGAACCAATGAAGAAATTACAAATTTTGAGTCATGTACTGTTACCCAGAAACTTGCAGATTTGAAAGAGGCAGGGGCATAAGCCATTATGTGGTTTCCCAACAGAGAAAGAACTAGAGGGAGAGAAAGGGCCACCATTTCTGCCTTTTTTATTTTTGTATGTAGCTTAGAAACACATTATTCTACAGGAACGATTACTACCAAAATGATTCTCTTCTTTTAGCTAGGTGAGAGAGCCAGAATAACAAATACATTTTCCTTTCTGTTTTTTGTATGTTTTGTTTTGTTTTGTTTTTAAGATTTTTACTTTATTTGTAATTAGGTGTATGTTTGTTGCGGGGTAGGTGGTGGTATGCATTTGAATGCTGTGCTCCCAGAGAGAAGCAGAGGGCATCAGGTCCCTCAGGATGAGAGTTATAGGTAGTTGTGTACTTCATGGGAGTGATGAGAACTTAACTTTGGTCCTAAGGAGGAGTCCTTTGCACTCTTAACCAATGAGTCATCTCTTTGGCTTATTTTTCCCCCTTTATGTGAAATAGGTCAGACCAGCTATCTTATACAAGTATAATGAGAGTCATTTATAAAGGTTAAAATGTTTAGTAAGTCATTTTAAAAAAAAAATTAAAGGGAATTTGTTTTAATAAAAACATTTAACCCAATATATCAAAAGATAATTTCCAAAGAAAATCAATATAAAAATTATCCATGTGTGTTTTTAACTTATTTGTTTATAGGCCGGGCGGTGGTGGTGCACGCCTTTAATCCCAGCACTTGGGAGGCAGAGGCAGGCAGATTTCTGAGTTTGAGGCCAGCCTGGTCTACATAGTGAGTTCCAGGACAGCCAAGGCTATACAGAGAAACCCTGTCTTGAAAAACCAAAAAAAAAAAAAAAAACTTATTTGTTTATATTGTCTTTGAAATGTAGCTTATATTTCATACTTTATCTAACAAACCCAGATTCAAACTGGAAGCCTTTCTTGGACTCAATAGCCATGTGGAGCCAGCAGGCCATGTGTTGGACAACAAAGAGCAAAACGAAGCTAAGACTTATCAGTAGCAGATCCCTCTGGCTTTTGCTCATCTTCTGCCCTCCCCAAGACTCCTACTCACCTACCCTGACATCACAGCACCTGGAGAAGTGTCATCCTTGTAAGTCACATGACATCCTGTTCTGCAGCTTAGACAACACGTTTTAAATGAGGAGAGAAGAAGACATGGGCTTCCTCCCACTTCTCAGTTGTAGAATGAATGGAGTCACATAACCACCAAGTTTCCAGGCCATAACTATAACCCTAGTCTTTAAAAACACCTCTCTGTGTACACCATGGCAGTGGCTTCCATTTCACCTTACCCCTAGAAATCGCAGTACAGTGCTTTGTAGCAGGGGAGAGCCCACTGAAGTCACGAGGAGAAAGCCTGCATGCTTACATTACTCTGAGGTCCCAATGGCTCGCTGGGGTGAGGGAGAGGTTAGGTCTCAAAAGAAGTTATTTCCACAACTTAAAAGAGATTTTTGGTCCTCTGCCAAAGGCAGGAGAACCTTTTTAAGAATAAATCAATTCCTCATTTTCAAAGAACGGCCACATAGAGCATGTAGGCTGGAACAAATGGCATGACTGCGAAATGTCACCATCAAAGCCAGGAACACCCCGCCCCTACCCCCCATCCCCAGAACCTTATTGAGATTCATAACAAACAGCTGTCTCTCTCCTGGTTTTCATTGAGTCTAACTGTGTATACTGTTTCTTGCTTTAGGAAGCATACAAAACATTACTCCAGCAATTAAAAATTATATTCTGCTTTTTTTTGATCTTTAAAACATTTTTTTTGTCCTATGTTTTGTCTCTCCCTCGGGATCCTTCCTCTTCTTTGGTGAGTTTAGTCATGTGAAAGCCTCAAATGCTGGAAAGTCTCTTGGCTCCTCTCTGATCCCTCTTGCTCTGCTCTCCTGGTATCTTTCCTGACACTACCAGTCATTACCATTGCCCCAGCTGCCACTAAAGAGAGAGGAAAATGTAACCGGATGGCACACTTAGCACTGCAAAGAATCAGGAAACATGATGTTTATTCTCTTTATTCTAAAGTACTTTGTGACCGTGGAGGTGATAAATTTGGCTTTATCTTGCTTGCTTAGTGAAGGTGACCTATGGGAGAGATAAATATGGTCTGAGACAAATATAAGGAAATTAGTTCAATAAGAAATATCTACAATGTGTACATCAGTTTGTGTGTGTATGCATGTATTATGTATATGTTGTGTTTATGCCTGCATGCTTATGTCTTCCTACACCTACACTATAGGCAAGAAATATAGAACAGCCAAGCAGCAGCAAGTCCATTTAGACTTTTATTCTGACATGTCCTCTGTAGAAGGAACCCAGTCTTCTTGGAGAAATGACTGTGTTCATGACAGGGCAGAGGAGAAGCAAAATGGCCTGGAACAGCCTGTGCCAAAAAGCATGAAAGCATTTAAAGAGTAGTAAGAGACATCTGAAGAGTTTGACTTCAACCGGCTAATGCCTACAGTCAAAGGAATAACTAGATGGGAGATTGTGAGATCAGTAAGTGGTTGCCTTTTAAGCAACAAGGCCTGAGTTCTAACCCCAGATGATGTTTTAAAAACAAACAAACAAATAAACAAACAAACGAGGTAGGCACAGTGGCATATGCTTTGTAATCCTAGTATTGGGGAGCTGGATAGAGGCAGATTCCTGAGAATCAAACAGCCTATTCAATTTGTTATTTCTAGAGGAGGGAGGGAGGGAGGGAAGGAGAGAGAGAGAGAGAGAGAGAGAGAGAGAGAGAGAGAGAGAGAGAGAGAGAGAGAGAGACTGAGAAACTGGCTTTTTCCATTGTTGAAACAAAATACCTGGCAAGACTCAGCTTAGGAGAGAAGGAGCTGGCCCACTGTTCCTGGGTACAGTTCATCACGATGAGGAAGCCATGGAGCTTAAACTAGCTGGTCCCATGTCAGATGACAGGAAGCAGAGAACGATGAATTCTGGTGTTAGCTGCCCTTCTCCTTTTTATTTGTCCTGAATTTAGGATGGATCTTTCTATACCTATTAATATAAGTAGATGATTCTTTACAGTCATGCCCAGACGATAGCTTAGTCTAGATAGTCTCTCACAGGGGGTTATCTCCTGAGCCTAGAGCTGGTAAAATTGACTATCAATGTTAACCAACCACCACACGTGTGCCCCTTTTAACTTGACACCAAAACACTTTTAATTCAGAAGTTTCTACTCATTGACTTCTAAGCCTGTGGCCATCTACTGATGCAAAATTTATGGAGGCCAGCTTCCGAGTTCCCATAGTTTTTTACTTGAATGTCATTTAAAATGTCCTTCAGTGCATATGTCATCTGAGACTGGAAGCAATCACTTAACTCTGAGTCCCTAGAGCAAACAAACAAACAAAAACATATTCTTCCAATATATGATGGCACAGAATAAGCATCCCCTCTCCAAAGGAAGAGATAGAATCATAGCAAGGAATGATCTGATTAAAGCAAGAGCTAACCACAGCATGGAGGGCTCCATACAGCTCCATGTCTAGCTTCTGAAGCTCATGATACCATCCTCTTGGCTCTGAGGCTTGGGTAGCCCCATCTCTCTATCTCTATGGCTATAGCACACACACTCTTGAGTTGGCTCCATTCTGTGCCTTCAGCTTTCCTCAACAGATGCATCATGGTCCTGGCATCTTAAACATCCTCAGGTCTCTCTTGCAATCCAGGCTTCATCTTTGTAAGTTCATGCAGTAGTCTCTCAAGGTGTCCGTGTAGGAAGTCTAACCCTGCCACACATTGACCAGCCTCAGCAGCTCTCTGAAACCATGGAACAAGACTCAGAGACATGTTTCACTTGCATCTTTCATGCCTGGAAAACCAGAGACGTGTGGATGACACTGCTAAGCTCTGCTGCTTTGGACCAGAGCAGTAGCAACCTCTGAACGCCTTAGTGGCTGAACAACAAAGCCACTTCCCTAAGCATTCCCTTGGGAATAGGAAATACCTTATGTGGCATTATCATTTTGGGATTTCTTGTTTTTGCCTAAGTTTGCATTTGTTAAAAGTGGGAGCCATATACAGGTCTCACCTTCAGGATACCTTTCCTACTGTTCCAATGAAAACTGTGAAGCTTCTCTTTAACAGTTGCTGACACTTTGTCTCCACTCTTCTTTATGTAGTTTTAAATTTGACTTTCCTCACTAGAACTTCCCATATTTCTTACCTTTTTGCTCTCTCAATGTAGATCCAGATATGAATACTGGAAAGTAGCCATGCTGTGGCCTGAATTATATACTGTTTTGAAATTTCTTTCATCAGAGAAATTTCTCCCTTACTCTTAAACTCAGCCTCACTAAAGCTCTCAGGACTTGAGCAGATTAAATACAGTCAGTTTCATCACCATAATATCAAACAGAAAAGCTTTAAGCCTAGTCCTTAGCAGAGTCTTTGTTTTCTTCTGAAACTTCATGGACCATGTCTCTGTGGTCTGATTCTTTTGACATCTAGGCTCCTAAACTCCACTTGAGTAGCTTCCTGATGCAGCTAGACATAGAGCTGCATGGAGCCCTCCATGCTGTGGTTAGCTCTTGCTTTAATCTGATCATTCCTTGCTATGATTCTATCTCTTCCTTTGGAGAGGGGATGCTTATTCTGTGCCATCGTATATTGGAAGAATATGTTTTTGTTTGTTTGTTTGCTGTAGGGACTCAGAGTCCTTCTTAATGGAATCCAAGGCTTCTTTAGCCTAATGTTTCCAAGTTCTTCCACATTTCTCCCATAAAACAGTTTCAAAAGCAAAGGAGCCATAGAGTCAGTTTCATCATAGGAGCAACCCCAATCCTTGTACATCGTTTTTCTAGCTTAGTTATGCTTCTTGTTGCTATGACAAGATACTTGGCAGGATTCGGCTTAAGGAAGCAATGGCGACTTTGGTCCACAGTACAGTCCATCATGGTGGGGAGCCATGACATCACAGACATGAGGTCACGCTGCATCAGCATTGACTTATGACTGCTGGTGCTCATCTCACCTTCTACTTGTCCTGTCTACTTGTCCAGCTCTTTGGGCAGATCTTCTTGCCTCAGTTAACATAATTGAAATCTAAGTGATCCCACATGAACGTGCCCAACTTAGTCTAGATCAATGGTTCTCCATCTTCCTGATGCTGCAACCCTTTAATACAGACCCCCAACCATAAAACTATTTTTGCTGCTACTTCATTACTGTAATTTTTCTACTGTTATGAATTATAATGTAAATATCTGTGTTTTCTGATGCTGTTAGGCAATCCCTGCAAAAGGGTTATTTGTCACCCAAAGAGGTCACTACCCACGGCTTGAGAACTGCTGATCTAGATAATTCTTTTATTCTGTGTAGTCCTGGCTGTCTGGAACTCATTCTGTAGATAAAGCTGACCTTGAACTCAGAGATCCACCTGCCTCTGCCTCCCAAGTGCTAGAATTAAAGGCGTGGGCCACCACTATCCAGTATTAACCACCTCAATAGTTACCATCTCATAACTTTCCATGAATGATATCAAGGTTGGCACTTGGCTTCTGTATGCATGCACATACACACATATATGTGCATACACATATAAAGAATATTTTTAATAATATGTTGAAATATAAAAAAAAGAATAAATAAGAACCTAATGAGTGATCAAATAATGCCCAACATAAAACTTGCCATTTTAAACTATGTAGTTCAGTGGTAATTACCATTATCAGCCTTCTTTAGAACTTTTCCACCTTTGCACATGGAAACTTTGTATCCATCAATAAACTACAACTACCCTGCCCATTCTCCAGCTCCTACCCCTACTTTCCTTTATGACTCTAGGTGCTTCACATAGGGCAGTATTTGTCCTTTCAAATCTGGCTTAACTTACTGAGTGTATTTCCAAGTTACATTCACGCTGTAACAGGAGCTAGGATTTCATTCTTTTTAGAGCAGTATAACATTCTGTCGTGTGTACATACCACATTTTGTTTATGGACATCTGGATTGTTCTAATCCTTGGCTATTATAAATAAGGTCCATGTGACTACGGGAGTTTCAAATATCAGAATCCCTGTGTCCAAATTTGGTGTGGTATATATTGAGAAGCAGTAATTCTATACTTATATCTTGAGACCTATCAGGGTTTTTTTTTTAAAAGAAAAAGATGTTGCTATAGGATATTGCCAGTGAATAAATGTGTAAACAACTGCCTATGTACAATGGCACCCTCAAAGCAATACATCTTACTAGTGAGGATCACTACCAGTTGCCAGTGGTTGAAGAACAGGATTGCAAATGTCATCCTAAGTACTATCAACCACAAAGCAGAGGCATTTTACAATGACAAGGTCTTCTGGAAATCACCTTCTTCAAACAATTAAAGTTTAGCATCAACAATGATAGGCAAATGCATTAAGTACTCCTACTTCCCAGTAAGAAGGTCTATTGCTGTGCGGTTATAACTCTAATTTACCATCTTTGTGCACACTCCTTACAATGCATAGCATACAAATCATTGAGTTTTAAGAACCTTCACAGAGCTGATTAGCCACTACAAAGATTTTTTAAAAGATTATTTAATCTGAGAGATTATAAAATGATTACATAACTCCCTCTTCTTTTTCTTCCCTCCAAGCTCTCCTATATGCCCTTTTCTTTGCTCTTTTTCAAATTCATAGCCTCCTTCTTTATTAATTGTTGTTACATTAATATAAAGACATATATATGTACATATGTCATATTATATATAATAAATATTATAAATAATAAATAAAAATATACAATATGTGTATTATGTATATGCATTCCTAAATATATAAATACAACCTGCTTAGTCTGTATAATGTTGCTTATATGCATATTTTCAGGGCTGACCTTTGGTATTGGATGACCAATTGGTGTGTTCTTCCCTGGGGAGGATTATTGAAGAAGGAGCAAAAAGAGGAAAGAGACAGAGGTAGAGCACAAAGAAAGATGAAATGAAAAAGAAAATGGAGGGAGAAACAGAGACAGACTTGTGGCTCATGTTGTTAGCAAAGTCAAGAATTTCTATGGTTTGTTGTCTGCAAACTGGAAACTGAAATGGAATCAGTGGTACATTTCAGTCTGACTGTAAAGCCAGAGGGTCAAAGGCTCATGGTGTCTTGGTCTAGACCCACAAACTAAAAAACAAGAAGCAATGATGTTTGAGGGCAGAGGTGAATGTCTAGCTTAATGAATTCGCCTTTCTCCACCTCTCTGTTATATTCTGGACCTGAACAGATTGGATGATGCCTCCCCGTATTAGTCTTTACTTCATCTTGCAATGCAATTGTCAGTATCTTTAGGAAACATCCTCATAGGCATACTTAGAAATCATGTTTTAGCTCTTATTCTGACATTTGTTAGCTCAGGTAAGGTGCTGTATGAAGTTAACCACCAGCTAGGTGTGAATGACACACACCTGTAATCCCAACATTAAGAAGGCAGAAAGCAGAAAAATCAAGAGTTCAAGGTTGTCCCCAGTTATACAGTAAGTCTGAGGCCAGGCTGGTGTATATGAAATAAGATAACAAACAACAAAATTAATCACTATACCACAAATAACATATGAGGCTTCTCACACATAGTTTTTCTGTAAATGTTGAGCCCCAACTATAAGAATGCCACTTATGATCACTAGTGCCCGCAATACAAATGACCAGAATGCCTCAAAAATGCCTGTACCACTGGAAATAGAAAGAAAAATAGTAAGCACAAACGTTGCATTTACAGGAAAATAAGTAGAAATCACACTGAAATACTTGCAGGATGCTTGCTTGGATACTGGATTGAGAAAAAAAAGCACATGGTGCCTTATGACTATTCAGTTGTCTTAGTTAGGGTTTTACTGCTGTGAACAGACACCATGACCAAGGCAACTGTTATAAGGACAACATTTAATTGGGGTTGGCTTACAGGTTTAGAGGTTCAGTCCATTATCATGGCAGCATCCAGGCAGGCATGGTGTGGGAAGAGCTGAGAGTTCTCCATCTTGTTCTGAAGGCAAACAGGAGAAGACTGACTTCCAGGCAGCTAGGATGAGGGTCTTAAAGCCCACACCCACAGTGACACATCTACTCCAACAGGGCTACACCTCCTAATAGTGCCACTTCCTGAGCCAAGCGTATACAAACTATCATATTCTATTCACTGGATTCCATAGGCTTGTTCAAACACAGGAGTCTATGGGAACCATACCTAGTCACAGCACAATTTAAAAAAGTACATTTAGTCCAACTTCCAAAGTCCCCATAATTTATAGCAATCTCAAGCATGGTAAAAGTCCAAAATTCAAAGTCTCTTCTGAGATTCATCTAATCATTTAATTGTAATCCCTAAAGCAAGACAGGAAACCAGCTAGACAAACACCAAACTCTGCATCTCCATGTCTTATGTCAAAGCATTTTTCAGATCTCCAACTCCTTTTTCATTTTGGTTACCTGCAACAAACTTCTTTCTCCCGGGCTGGTTCCACTCCCTGTTATCAGCTGTCTTCCCCAGATAACCCACAGCTCTGGAATCTCAAACATCTTAGGGTCACCAAGGCAACTTCAATGTTATAGCTTCTTGTTTCAATATCTGGGATCCACACATGATCTTCTGGGCTCCTCCAAAGGGCTAGCATCACTTCTCCAGCTCTGCCCTCTGTAACACTCTAAGCTCAGGTTTATCTACTTCACTGTTGCTGCTGTTCTTGGTGATTGTCCCCTGAAACTGGCATCTACAATATGCTGGGGTCTTCAGCTGCAACTAGGCATCACCAATAGCCTTTCATAGGCTCTCTTCATGGGGCCAAGCCTCAACTTCTTTGCATTATCCCTTCAGTCCTGGGCTGTCAACTGCAACTGAGGCTGCATCTTCACCAATGGCCTTCCCTGACCTCTGACAATGCCAAGCCTTGGCTGCTCTCCGTGATCCCCTTATACCTTCAAAACCAGCACCACCTGGGTGATTCTTATACATTACCAAGTGCATCTACAGCACAAAGTACAACCTTGGTTGTCTCTGTAACACAGCTTCTTTGTACTCTCAGAAAACACTTTTCAGATTTCACCCTAGTGATGCTGGTCTCTTTCTAATCACCACTAATTTCTTAGCTCCAGATAACCAACCTCAATTGTCCCACTGCTATCCTATTGCCACATAATAATCAAAATACTAAGTGTACAGAATAAAGAAAGAATACAAAAAGCCACAAGGGAGTGGCTGGAGAGATGGCTCAGCAGTTAAAAGCACTGACTGTTCTTCCAGAGATCCTAGTTCAATTCTGAGTAACCATATGGGATCTATGCCTTCTTCTGGTGTGTCTGGAGACAGCTACAGTGTACTCACATAAATAAAAATGAATAAATAAATCTTGAAAAAAAGAAAGAAAAATTTGCAAGGGAAAAAGTCTAACTAAACATAAAGGCAGACCTATTAGAATTACACCAGACTTCTCAACAGAGACTTTAAAAGCCCAAAGGGCCTGGGCTGATGTCTTGCAGTCTCTAAGAGATGACAGATACCAGTCTAGACTACTATATCCAACCAAACATTAAATCACCATACATGGAGAAACCAAAATATTCCATGAAAAAATTTAAATAATACCTTTCTACAAATCCAGCCCTACAGAGGATACTAGAAGAAAAACTCCAACACAAGGAATGTAACCACACCCAAGAAAACACAGAAAATAAATAACCCTATACCAGCAAAGTCAAAAGTAAGGAAACACACACACACTACCACCACCATCACATGAAAATAACAGAATTAACAATAATTGGTGATTAACATCTCTGAACATCAATGGACTCAATTCCCCTGTTTAAAAAAAAAACCAGACTAACAGAATGGATGTGAAGACATATTCATCGTTCTGATGCATATAAAACACTCATCTCAGCAACTACAATAGACATTCTGTCAAAGGAAAGGACTGGACAAAGATTTTCTAAGCAAACATACCCAAAAAACAAGCTGGGGGAGCCATTTTAGTATCTAATAAATAGACTTTCCACCAAAATTAATCAAAAACATTTATAAGGCCACTTCATATTCATCAAAGGAGAAATCCACCAAGATGACATCTCAATTCTGAATATCTAGACCCCCAAACACAAGGGCACCCACATTAAAAAAAGAAACATTATTAAAGCTTAAATCATACATGGAACCACATATGTTAATAGTGGGATACTTCAGTACCCCATTCTCATCAATGGACAGGTCATCCAGACAGAAACAAAGCAGAAAAATAATGAAAATAACAGACAAATGGATTATGAATTTATGGATTATGAATTCATATCCATTATGAATCAAATGGATCTAACAGATATTTATAGAGCCATTTCACCCAAACACAAAAGAATATACCTTCTTACCAGCACCTCACAGAACTTTCTCCAAAATTGATTATGTACTTAGTCACAAAGCAAATCTCAACAGATACAAGAATTTTGGAATAACCCCCCACATATTATCAAACCACTATAGATTGAAGCTGGAATTCAACAACAACAGAAACAACAGAAAGCCTACAAACTCATTGAAACTGAACATTTTTTTATTCAATGATCACTGGGTCAGGGAAGAAATTAAAGATTTTCTAGAATTCAATGAAAATGAATACACAACATACCCAAACTTACGGGACACAATGAAAGCAGTTTTAAGAGAAAAGTTCATAACACTGAGTGCCTTCATAAAAAACATGGAGAGATCTCATCCTAGCAACTTACCATACCTAAAAGCTCTAGAACTAAAAGAGGCAAACACACCCAAGGAGAGTAGACAGCAGGAGATAAACTCAGGGTTGAAATCAATAAATTAGAAACAAAGAGAACAATACAAGGAGTCAATGAAACCAAGAGGTGGTTTTTTGAGAAAATCAACAAGTTAGAAAACCCTTAGCCAAACTAACTAAAAGTCATTGAGTCAACATCCAAACTTCCAAAGTCAGAAATAAAAAGGGAGATATAACAACAGATACCGAGGAAAGCCAAAGAATCATTAGGTCTTACTTCCAAAACACAAAATTGGAAAATCTAAAGGAAATGGATGTTCTTCTTGATAGATACCATGTATTAAAGTTAAATCAAGTCCAGGTAAACAATTTAAATAGACCTATAAACCCCAAGGAAATAGGGGCAATCTGTAAAAGTCCCCAAACAACAACAACAACAAAAAAGCCCAGGACCAGATGGTTTTAGCAAGGAATTCTGCCAGACCTTCAAAAAGCTAATACCAATATTCCTCAAACTCTTCCACAAAATAGAAACTCATTCTATGAGGGCACAATCACCTTGATAGTTAAACCACACAAAGACTCAACAAAGAAACAGAATTTCAGACCAATTTCCCTTATGAACATTGATGCCAAAATACTCAATAAAATACTTGAAAATCAAATTCAATAACATCATTCGATAACGATAATGAGCAAGTAGGTTTCATTCCAGAGATGCAGGAATGGTTCAATATATAAAAATCTATCAAGGTAATCTACCATATAAACAAACTGACAAAAAAACAAAACAAAACAAAACAGATGATCATCTCACTAGATGCCTAAAACCTCTGTAGCCCTCCTTTATACAAATGATAAACAGGGTGAAGAGGAAATTAGAGAAACAACACACTTCATAATAGCCACAAATAATGTAAAAATATCTTGGTGTAACTCTAACCAAGCAAGTGAAAAACCTGTATGTCAAGAACTTTAAGTCTCTGAAGAAAAAAATTGAAGACCTCTGAAGAAGGTCCATTGAAGAAGATGGCCCTCTTGAAACTGGAAAGCATTCTGTAAGGCAAAGGACACTCTCAAAAGGACAAAGCCTACAGAAAGGGAAAGAATCTTCATCATCCCTACATCTGACAGATGGCTGATATTCAAAATAAATAATTCAAGAAATTAGACACCAACAAACCAAATAACCCAATTAAAAATGAGGAAGAGATATAAACAGAAAATTCTTGGCAGAGGAATCTTTAATGGCCAAGAAACACTTAAAGTAATGTTCAACATTCTTAATCATCAGGGAAATGCAAATTACAAAGATTCTGAGATTCCTTCTTACACCAGTCAGAATGGCTAAAAGTTCAAGTGACATCTCATGCTAGTGAGGATATGTAGCAAGGAGAACACCCCTCCACTGCTGGTAGGAGTATAAACTTGTACAACCACTTTGGAAATCAATCTGACAGTTTCTCAGAAAATTGGAAATAGTTCTACCTCAAGCCCCAGCTATACCACTCCTGGGCATATACCCAAAAGATGCTCCACCATCCCACAAAGACACTTACTCAACTATGTTCATGGTAGCTTTATTTATAATAGCCAGAAACTGGAAACAGCCCAGATGTCCCTCAATTGAAGAATGGATAAAGAAAATATGGTACGTTTACACAGTAGAATATTACTCAGTTATTAAAAACAATGGCATCCTGAAATTTGCAGGCAAATGGACAGAACTAGTAAAGATCATCCTGAGTGAAGTAACTCAGTCACAGAAAGACAAACACGGAATGTACTCACTTATAAGTGGATATTAGCCATAAGGTACAGGGAAAGCATGCTACAATCCACAGACCCAAGGGAGCCAAGTAACAACAAGGACTTAAGGGAGGATGATGCTTGAATCCCACCGAGAAGAGAGAATAAAATAAGCATCAGGGGATAGGAGGGGAATAGGAGGGTTCAACTGTGGGGAGGATGGCAGGAAAGAGAACTGGGAGAGAGAATTAGAATCAGTGGGGGGAGGGGTATCTCTGGGGCAAGCTAGAAATCTAAAACAATGGAGACTCCTAGGAATCTATGAGGGTGGCCCTAAGACTCCTAGAAATAGGGGATATGAGACATAAAAGAACACCTCCTGTAACCAGGCAAGACTTCCCGTGGAGGGATGGGTATAGCATTTTTCCTGCCTACAAGAGGTGCTGGAATAAAGAAGGAGCAGAAAGTGAGGGAATGGCCAACCAATGACCAGTCTAACTTGAGTCCCATGCCATAGGAGAGAGCCCAGCCCTGACACTATTAATTATATTCTGCTATACTTGCTGACAGGAGCCTAGCACAACAGTCATCTGAGTGGTTTTACCCGTCAGCTGATGAAAACAATGCAAAGCCCCACAGACAAACATTAGGCAGAGCTCAAGGAATCTTGTGAATGTGGGGCAGAGGAGGATTGAAAGAGCCAGAGAGGTCAAGGACACAGTAAGAAAACCTGCAGAATCAACTAACCTGGGCCCAAAGGGGCTCACAGAGATTGAACCACTAACCAGAGAGCATGTATTGGGTGGATGTAGACCCCTACACACATGTAACAGATGCACAGGTTGGTCCTCTAAGAGCAGAAGCAGGGGCTGTCTCTTACTCTGTTGCCTACCTCTGGATCCCTCCCCCAGAGCAGCTTAGTCTACCCTCAATAGAGAAGATGCACCCAATCCTACTACAACTTGATATGCCAAGGCATTTTGATATCCATGGGAGGTCTTGCCTTCTCTGAGGAGAAAGAGAGAGTGGTATAGGGGGAGGTGAGGTGAGGTGAGGTGAGGTGAGGTGAGGTGAGGTGAGGTGAGGTGAGGTGAGGTGAGGTGAGGTGAGAGGGCGGGACTAGGAGGGAAGGAGGGAAGGGACGCTCAGACTGGGGAAGCAAAGTAATACATTAAAGTAATGAAAAAAATCAAGAGCTGAGGGAAAAAATAACTGAAAAGGGAAAAGAAAAATTCACTCTCTTAGAGAAAACATGAACTGAAAACATTTTTTAAAATGTGTCTTCCATGTCTCTAGATTGATATTTCGTTCTAACAAGCTCTAGTGTCTAGTGTCTAGGTCTTGCTACTTGAAGACTCCTGATAATGCAAACATAGCACATCACGAGATGTTGCCCTGTGCTCTTCCTCACCTGCCTGGGGCACACCCCCAAGCCCTTCAGCCTTCAGCTGTCATAACTATGCACAAGAGATGACTTGATCTAGCAGACATTTCAGTCCTTTCCACGTTTCCAGGGCTACCCAAGAGCCATTTTCCTGTCAAACACCTATATCCTTCAGTTTCACACTTGAGAATGTTCAGAAAAAGCATGTCCTGAACATTAAACAGAACCTTTTCTGGTTATCGCTCTTTAAGCATTTCTAGATCTAAATTATGTCTAGCTCATTTCTGTCATATAGGGTAAGCTATCCAGGGAGAATTTAGAGTGTATGGGAAAATGCATGTCTGCTGTATGCAGGCTATTCCATTTACATAAGAGACTTGGGCATCTGTGGATTTTGCTTTCTGTTGTGGGAGAGTTCTGATTTCTTTAAAGAACCTTAGATATTAGTACTTGATTTCTGCATTAAACAAACATCCTTAGACAATTTTAAATAGATGGGCTAGAACACAGTACTAATATCCCATGCTCTTCTCTGCCACAGCACACTATCCTCAGACCTGCCCTTAGCAGAGCTAAGTCAGCTTTGGTTCCCAATCAGTGGCTCTTGGACATCTCACCAAGGAGTAAACCTCCATCCCTGATCCAAGATACCCCTGGGACAGCCCAGAGGACAGAGATGGAATGTTCTCGTTGGTCCTTTCTATATCAGGCTCAGAGGTTATAATTAGCAGTTATGTGGGGTAGCGAAAGCACAGAGGAGAGAGAGGCCATAATGTCTGGGGATGCTCCAAACATCCAAGAAGATCTGTAAGTGATGAATCCCAGTGGTAGTGGTGGTAGGTGGTGGGTAGTGGGTAATGTGTGTGGTGTGGGTAGGGGTGCTCTCAAAACCCACTAAGTTAAGCTAAGGGAGTGCCAGAATCTTGCCATATTAACAAGATTTCTCAGGATTGGAGTGATGTACTCCTCAGTTAAGAGTACTGGATTCTCTTCCAGAGGACCCAGATTTGATTCCTAGCACCCACATGGCAGTTCACAACTGACTGTAACTCCAGTTCCAGTATATCTACCACCTTCTTCTGGCCTCCTTGGGTACTACGGTCACATGGTACACAGACATACACGCAGGCAAAGTAACCAATCACATAAAGTAAAAATATAGGGAACAAATATTCTTAAAAGACTTCTCAGAAAACTTGAAATCAAGCTCCAAGACAGGGTACCAGACATATCTTTTTCTCATTTCAAAAAGTCATTTTTTTTTAAGCTAGAAGGAATCAAGGATAGAAGAACCTTCTCAAGACAACCCTAATCTCATGAATTCCAATTATTCTCATTGTACTACCCTCTAAATCTAAGATGGAATTTCCACTTCCTAACTAGGCAAAGTTCAGACGAACTGCTCCAGATCCTTTCTTTATAAACAAGGAAGCGAGATTAGAAAGAGCCAGTAACTTGGCCAAGTTACCCAACTTCATAGCCGCAAAAAGGCACAATTCTGATTCCCAGTGTGCTCTCTGAGCAGGCTTCATGGGGATCAATGAAAACCAGTACAGAACAAACAAACCTTCCCCATGCAGGCCCATTGGCTGGCCTTTGTTACTTACAGGCTCTGGAATGATGGGACACCCTAATTAGATCACCCAGCCTTGAGGCCACTGCTGAAGCATCAAAGGGATTTTAGACTCTTAAATTTTAGGCTAAGGATGATTATGTTTAAGTTACAAGGTAAAATTTACTTTGCATTTTTAATATACAAGAAAGCAGTAAGGTAAGGGGGTTTGTATCATACTGCTGAGATAAACTTAATTCACATATTAGAAGAAATTTAAATATAAAAGAATAACAACAGTGAGATTATTCTTCCTACTCTGTTGGTCAGGAACTCTCTCCAAAGTTGATGGTTTCCACAATTGCTCATTCTTTCATGAAAAAGTAATATAGAAATATTTGCTTTAGTACTAGGACAGAACCCAGGGTCCTGAGCCTCTTGATCAAGTGCTTGACACAGACCTACATTTCCAGCCCTCTTCTTAGGGTTGTTATTTTAAAGCATGTTCTCACCAGGTTATTCAGATTGGCCTTGAACTCGTGCTATAAACAAGGCAGACCTTGAACTTGCGATTCTCCTGTCTCAAGTGCAAGTCACCAGCCCAGCTCTGGTCACTTCATACGCATGCATCTTCCTACAGCTTTCTTTTATCTTGCCTACTGTGCTTGTGTATGTTTTATTGTCAACCTGACGCAACCTAGAGTCACCTGGAAAGATAGAACATCAATGGACAGATTCTCAAGATCAGATTGGCCCGAGGCCGTGTATTGACAAATGATTGATATGACAAAATGTCCTGCTGTGTGTGTCAGCATCCCCAGGCAAGTGGGCCTGGGCTGACTAAGACAGTTAACAGAGCATGATCCTGGGAAGAAGGGGGGAGGCATGTAGAGGTAGAGGTAAAAGTGGAGATGGAGGGGGGAGGGGGGATAGAGGAGGAGAGGGAGAGGGAGAGGTAACCAGTGAGCAGCATCCCTCTATACTTCCTCAATTCTTGCTTAAGTTCCTGTTCTAATTTCCTTCAGAGATAGGCTGTTACCTGAAATTAAACGCTGAAAAAAAAAAAAAAAAAAAAACCTTTCCTCCCCTAATTTGTTTTGATTAAAATGTTTTATTATAGTAACAGGAAGCAAAACAGAATGTTGGCTATATTCTGATGATTATTCTACTAAAATAGTACAGTTCTGCCTCATTTTCTTAAAAGCGAGCCTTTGAACACCCCAGCTAAAATGAGTCCCTTTTAGATTAATCTAAATTAATACACTCAGAATACACTCTTCCACGTTGATCTTCCCTGGCATGGGTTCAAAATTCATTGTCATGCTTTGATCATTCCAGTTTGCAAAATAAATCTCCAGCAATTTAAATTCTCTCTTAGGAAAACGAAAAAAGGAACATTCTCTATTCAGCCATGACCACCTCACTTTACAGAAAGCCTCCCAAGCCCCTCACTGCATCCAGCAGATACACTGGTCCTCGCACTCTGTTAGAATCCCTGGCAGGGACAGTCACGGAAGGTGGTTAGACATCAACTGGTAAGAAAGGAATTCACCAAGTGGTCTAGAACATAGGTCTTGAGACACCCGCTCCCCCATCATTGGCTGTCTCCACAGTCAACGTTATGGGAGCTACTGCTGCCAATGGCTTTGACCCACACTTGGAGAGGCATGGTCAGAGTACAGTCATGAGCGTCTTCCTGGCTATCAAGCCACTCTGACAGATGACTTTGGAGAAGTTACTTCACATCCATCCATAAACCTCAAAGCCTATAAAAAGTAGGGCACCTGACAGAATCCACATTAGAGGATTCAGGATCTGGCATACTGAGCATGGCATGGACTCACCCTCATGGTAGTGCCAGAATATATATGGTCCCCAAGCACAGGTCCCCATGGAGCTGGAGATGCATGTGCAGGCGTGTCAACTGATGAACACTCCTGTATTTCCTCTTTTCTCCCTGTTCTTCTGTTCTGTTGTAGGCCTGTCCCTGTGAGCGAGAGAGGTCTTCTGGAACTAATGACGGTTACAATGGTAACCCTTATGTGTATGCCTGTCATATTCCAGGATGGGGGTGGCACTCTGGAAACAGCAGCACTGCCCATCCTAGTTTATTCTGCTCACCACACGCTTTGTTTTCCTTGTCTTATTTCTCAATTACTTTAAAACTTGGTTCATGAAGAGACTGCATTTCCTATGAAGTTTCCCTTTTAGCTCATAAACAGGCTGTTTTCCACAGAGTTGACGTCAGTGTGTGTGTCTGTGTGTGTGCACATATACATACAGAGGCCAAAGGTCAATGTCCAATGTGTTTCCTCAATCACCTGCCATCTAAAATGCATCATTTAAAAGACAAAGTTGCCTAGTAAGCATGTGTCCATTTATTTCTCTCTGCTCATGGTTGTGCCTGTGCTGTGACCAGCTATTCTAAGTCCCCACCTCCTTCATTTCCTTATACAGAAGACACTAACCTGGAATTGTGAGCTGAAACTAACCCTTTTCCCCTAAGTTATTTTTGGTCAGGGTGTATTTTCTTAGCAAAAGAAATAAAACTAGAACAATATAAATGGCCGTTCATATAAATGATTAGGAAAGCAGAAGTATATTTTTTAAAAATTCAGAAGAGTTAGTCATCTTCCTGTCCTTAACAAACTGTATATTCACACACAGGCAAATGGTCTTTAGCCAGACATTATAAATTGCCAAGTTAGGCAAAAGTATCCCCATCTTTTATACTAATTACAGAAAGAACATGCCAAAATATTTTAAAAATTGATTTAGGTAAAATACAAAGCAATTGATAAATATGAAAATGGTTTTATGTTAACTTTAAAGTGTTCTAAATTGTACCTGACACAGTTTAGGGGGTCAGAAATCTCAATCAATAATTTGATTCCCTTGAATTCATTACTATATTCCGTTTGAAACAGCCCTTCCTCATGCCATTGCCTTGAGGAAAGATTGTAATGCGGAAAGAAAGCTTTCTAGAGTCTTTTGCCTGAGATCCGCTCCTCTAAATTCAATCTGGGCAGGACTCCAAACCAACCCTTAGCAAAGAATTTAGCCCTTGGCTTGTGTTTATCAGTGAAACCACTAGTTCAGAGAAGACAGACCCATGCAAAGCACTGACCCTGATGCCCAACCACCAGCAGCCACTACCCACCAACGACTACCATCCACCACCAACCACTATTTACCAAGCACCATAAACCAACCAACCCCAACCACCTACCACCTACCGCCCACCACTGCAAACCACCACCCATCAACCCTCCCACCAATCATTACCAATTACTACCAACTACCATATACCAATCAACACCAAGTACCACCTACCAAACACCACCAGTTACCACCACCCACCAACAACCACTACCAATCACTACCACCCACTACCAACTTCCAGCTACCACCTACCTACCAAGCACCACCAGCAACCACCAACTACCACCAAGCAACCACAACCACTCCCACCCACCACTACTCACCCAATTACCACTGTTCACCACCCACCAGCACCCAGCATAACAGGTCTGTAGGAAAAGCAGCTGCAAGGAGGTTTGGGCTAGCATAGATTTTATAATCACCATGGACATTGCTATTTTCATTAAACATTATTCAATAGTGAGGGAAGTTCACATGTTTTCTTTTGTGGTTGGGATGATAATAAATTAGATGGAAATTATGTAATTATCATCTCCCACGCTAGTTTGATCACTGTAACCAGGTTATCAAAGTATTTTAAGGCAACTTCATAGGAGGAACTAATGTATCCTACATTGTGTAGATTAATGTTCCAATATTCAAGCCGACCTCGTTGCACATCTTTGGCTTTGTCTTAGTTCAGGTTTCACTGCTGTGAAGAGACACCATGTCCACATCAATTTTTATAAAAGAAGACATTTAATTGGAGGTTTAGTCCATTGTCATCATGGTGGGAAGCATGGCAGCCTGCAGACAAACATGGTGCTGGAGGAGTCAAGAGTTCTATATCTTGATCCTAAGGTAGCAGAAGAAGACTGGGTGTGTTTCACATTGGGCATAGCTTGAAGATTTAGTACCTTAAAACCCTGCCTCCAGCACGACACACTTCTTCCAACAAGGTCACACTTCCCCCATACTTCCTAATAGTGTTACTCCTCATACCCAAGCATCCAAACATATGAGTCTTTGGGGGCCATCCCTATTCAAACCACCACAGGCACTCATATATCCTCATTCACCAATCAGACTTAGAACAGCTGTGAGGTTTAGTTGTAATGGAAATCACAGAGAAAACCAGTTGCTATCATCATATTCTTTATATCCCAAACTCACAGGTTTTAAGCAACAGCCATGTTCACCCTAGGGAAAGCATGGATGAATCTAAACCTCTGCCTGGGATTCTGGAGAATTTGTTGTTCTTACCATGACACCAGGTAGAACTCCAAGTTCTCAGTAAAAGTATATCATGGTTTTTAATATCCAAGAGGACATGGGAAGCTGGGCCCTGAGGTTAACATTTAACTGAAAACCAGCAATCCTGGGCCACAGCCCAAGTCAGAACATTGGCCTGACTGTTCCCAAAAGTTTGCAGAACCTAACTTTTCAAACTGGATGAGGAAGTGGGACAGAAAAACATATTTAAACAGATGTTTTAGAAATTAAAAAATAAAGATCTTAAAATACCCTAAGCCCTGAGAAACTGTCCTGCTAAAATGTGACATAAATTGACTGGGTTCCTTTAGCCGTGCCTGACTTCCTAACACAAGCCTTCAGTCACTTCTCAGGATCTGAGGCCCAGAGCTGAAGCTGGAAGTCACATAGATTGTGTGTGTGTGTGTGTGTGTGTGTGTGTGTGTGTGTGTGTGCATATATACATGTGTGTTTATTGTCAAAGGTCTTTTGGGGTGTTAAAGAGATTTGAAGTTCAGCAATTGCTTCCAGTCAGAGTTGGAAGCTCTTGTCTCCCACCTTTAGAGACATTGTACTCTAGATTGTGTATCTGAAGTTTCTATTTAACTGAAATAGTTGCTCAGTTAAACCAAAGACAAAGAAAAACTTAATTGCCTTTTACTTCACAGTAATGAAAACTTCATTTCTTATTGATGAATCTCTATTTTCCATTTCTTGGGGTGCATGTGTGTGTGTTTCCATATCTGGGAATTTCCATGAATTTTGGAATTTCCCCATATTGTTTAGTTCTTAGCTCTTTTTTTAAAAAAAACTTGTTATTTATGTATTGCTGTGATGAGTTCTCACTGTAGGCCAGTTACATAAACCTGGCACTTTGCATGGACCCTGTAAGCCAGAGAGCTGGGGAGCTTCTGGGACTGGCTTCCAGGTAATGCAGCAAACTTCTCTTGTCCTGGAAAGTACTGAATGGAGAAACACAAGGCTCTTGAGAAGTTAGGTGGTTGTCTTGTGCTTTTAGGAGGCTCAGTTTCCAATTATCCATTCAGATCTGAAAACCTGGGAGAATGGAAACAATTGCTATCTGTCAAGATGGTCTGCAATGAGGGCTTCTGAGCTCATAACACCACGGGCAGCACAATACATGAAGCTCCTCTGGTTTCAGTCAAGAGCCAAGAGGAGAATGAGCAAGTGCCTTTGTGCTATGTACTACAGGAATCATACATTCTAGCATGTTGATAAAACACAATTAAGAGTCATTTATAAAAGTCAGGGCCCATTAACAGAGTGAGCAAATACATGTGAATTGTGTCCTTAAAAATAAATATGTATAATTTAAGAAATTAATTCAAGCAGGACATGGTGTTCCATGCCCTTAATTCCAGCACTTAAGGAGGCAAAGGCATAAGCAGGTGGATCTCTGTGAATTTAAGACCAGTCTGGTTTAGAGTAAGTTCCAGGACAGCCAGAGTGGTTACACAGAAAAAAACTCTGTCTTGAAAAACGAAGGAAAAAAGAAAGGAAGAAAGTTTGGTGGTTTGAATATGCTTGGCCCAGGGAGTGGCACTATTAGGAGGTGTGGTCTTGTTGGAGTAGGTGTGACCTTGTTGAAGGGAGTGTGTCACTGTGGGGTCAGGCAATGAGTCCTTCCTCTTAACCACGTTCGAGTCAGTTTTCTTCCAGTGGCCTTCAGATAAAGATGTAGAACTCCCAGCTCCTCCTGCACCATGCCTACCTGAATGCTGCCATGTTCCTGCCTTGATGAGAATGAACTGAACCTCTGAATCTGTAAGCCAGCCCCAATTAAATGTTGTCCTTATAAGAGTTGTCTTAGTTATGGTGTCTCTTCACAGCAGTGACCCTAAGACAGAAAGGAAGGAAGGAAGGAAGGAAGGAAGGAAGGAAGGAAGGAAGGAAGGAAGGAAGGAGGGAGGGAGGGAGGGAGGGAGGGAGGGAGGGAGGGAGGGAGGGAAGGAAAGGAACAAAAGAAAATAATCAAAGCTGTGTCTTAATTTCAAAAATAAGTTGATAAAATAGAAGAAATTAAGGGTCTAAATTTCTTTAATAAGCAATCTTTCAAGTTCTAAGCAAAGATTTTTAACAAATCAGAGGTTTGCTAGCACTGGAAAGCCTTCAGAGCAGCCATTAGTTCCCTTCTCTGTACTTTTAAGCATCACACACACACACACACACACACACACACACACACACACACACACACACACAGGGCAGGCTTTTTCCTGTCCATTATATTTGCAGTGAAGCTTTGTGATTGGGCAGTAGAAGAGGTAGGTGGAGCTAGGAGTTGGGAGGAGGGAGGAGCGGAAAAAGGAAGAAGGAGGAGCAAAATGGAGGCAGACGTAAATGTCACTAGGAGTCTCGGGTAGTTATTTCATATCAAAAGGTTAGATATTGGTTTAACAGTTCTAATTGTGTAGGCATCGTATGGATTGAGCATTTTCTAATATATAAATCCATTGGGTAATCTTTAAGCATTAAGAGTATTCTTTCTACCAGGTACTAGAATTATTATATCTACCACATGGGGGTGGCAGATATTTCCTGGGCTTTGGGGATTGATCACCAGGGAGCTGATAGGCAGAGGCAAAAGCCTCACCAACATCTCATGGGTCCTGGGCTGGCACCACTGGGTAGCCGATGCCTCGGTTAGAGCAGGAACATAGAGCGGGAACTAGCAACTAGCCGGACTGGTGTCCCTGTGATTTCAAATACCTCCCGCTACACACACACACACACACACACACACACACACACACACACACACACACCAAGAGATGGAAAATAGAGATGAATATTCATCAATAAGAAATGAAGGAAAGATTTTATTACTGTGAAATAAAAGCTAATTAAGTTTTTTTTAATGTGGCTTAACTCAGCAATTATTTTAAGTTATCCAGTATTTTGTAAAAGTAGCACATGGCATGTCTCTACTTTTCTTTTTGACTTCATGAGATAGGGAATTATGTAGCTGAGGCTGGCTTAGAACTTGCTATGCAGCCCAGGATGCCCTCAAACTCATAACCCTCCCATTTCTGCTTCCCAAGTGTTGGACTTACAGGCCTGTACCACCACACCAGTCTAATCAGTTTGTCACTTCATGTATTAAGCATGGTACTCTATTCCAATTTCATATTTGGATTCAGAACTAGCCCACAAAGAAGGGTATTAGAATTATTAACAGACAACAGAAAAGCAATAAGGAACGGATGAAAGAAAAATGACCTAAATAAATAATAAACACAAAGTCCAATTTTGGTTTTGAGTTTTCCCAATACTAAACCTACATCACTTAGGTAATTTAATTTGGAAAGCATTTATTTTGCTCACGTATTCAGCACACACCGCAGACATGAACTTACCAATGGGAAGACTACATGGTTAAATAGCATCACCACTAAACAGCATACATACCTAGAACTTCAAAGTAAACTCTTATTTGGAAATGGTGTCTCTAGAAGGTAATTAAGGTCATCCTTAATTAGTGGTGGCTCTATAAGAGGCAAATTTGAACATAGACGGAGAGGATGCCACTATGAAAGCACAAAGACACACAGGGGTATAATGTGCTGACACACAGAAACTGGTGTAACATGGAAACAGGCTACGAACTTCTAGCAGCCAGACTCCAAGTGGGAAACATAAAATTGATCTCCTCCCAGTGCCTTCAGTTGGTACCAATTAACCTGGACTTTTACCATCCAGAATAATAAGAGAATAATCTTATTTGCAGGCTCCGATTAAGGTACTTTGTTACTGTAGCCCCAGGAAATGAGTGCAGACAACCAGGCACACAGAGAGGGCCTTTGGGGGAAAAATGGAGACCTGAGCAAGCAGGAGAGGTGATGGAATGTCAGAGCCCATAAAATCTTCTTGTTTAGAATATGAACTCAGAGCACCTTTAAGAGGCCATGAAGGAAAACCAAACAAAAACTGAAACCAGAGGTCTGGACTACCAAACCTGATTATGTTTCACAAACAAACATCACTAAGGGAAGCAAAACTGGTTTCCACTTGAGCCCTCATCCATTGTTCTGTTTAGAAACCCTTCCCTGAATTCCAAGCTTTATCCAGCTAGCCTACTATGACCGGCAAAGAAACTGCAGTCTACAGCCAGGGAAAGTGGATGAAGGAAATCATCAGGAGGCCATCTCTACCCTGCTTCCTCTCAAAGCATCTGAAATCTCCTTAGAAATCCTGCTTTTAGGATACTATGTAGGATATCAATGGACTACACACTTTTCAAAGGTAACACACACACTGAAAAGCAATTGGTGTGCAGATCACCATAGTCATGTCTACAGCCTGAGAAGCAGCTTAGCATGCACCTCACATGTTAGTTCAGCCCACAGGCTTCCAACATGGCTGTTGGAAGGTGACACTGTAGTCAAGACATGGTCTCTCAGGTGACTTTTGAAGCTGTAGGGAAGAGATGGTAAGTGGGCTGTGCCAACAAAGTGAAGGCCTTCACAATTTGGTGCATACTGTGTTCTAAAGAAAGAATTACCAGGAAATAAAAATCCAAATTCCTTATTTACTTCGAAATGTTCTCAGTCATATATAGAAGATAGACACTAGGATAGGTGCCACAGTTTCTGATAAAATTATCCGTACAGGTGCACAATGTTTGCAGCAACACTTTTCTTGAATAGATTCTGTCAGGGTGTTCTTATGTAGCCCAGGCTGGCCTTCATTCATGCTCTCTCTCTCTCTCTCTCTCTCTCTCTCTCTCTCTCTCTCTCTCTCTCTCTCTCTGTGTGTGTCTCTGTGTGTGTCTCTGTCTGTCTCTTTCTCTCTCTCTGTCTTCCTCTCTCTCTCTCCCTCTCTCTCTCTCTCTCTCTCTCTCTCTCTCTGTGTGTGTGTGTGTGTGTGTCTTTCTGTCTGTCTCTTTCTCTGTCTGTCTCTCTCTCTGTCTTCCTCTCTCCTCCCCCCCCCCCCAGTACTGGAATTACAGACACCTAGATGAACTCTTATTTCATGTCTGGATTCAAAACAAACTCCAACCTGTTCCACTGTAGCAATGCAATGCTAATTGGCTCCTCCTCCCTTCTTGTCTTTTATTTCCCTTCATTATTAGGAGATTTGCGTCATGAATGACCAGTGGCAACAGAAAGCAAATGTCAGCTTGGTGTGCTCACATCATGACAGCACTTTTTCAGCTGAGACACCAGAGCTGCTTTCATAAAATGTCACTTAGTTCCCAAGAAAGGCCAGCTCCCAACACAAACTCCAGCGATTCCTCTCGGGAGTCTACAGCACATTAGTGAACATAGTTCCTGAGGCTGAGAATTCTTGGAGAGCTAGACATTATAAAACCAGCAGCATCATTTTCCCACTGAGGTAAAAAATGGGTCTCTCTACTCAATGGGAAAATGGGCGTCTTCTTTTGCCAGTCCCTGAAGTGAGCAATGCCAACACATGCCCAAGTTTCAGAGTCTCTGTACACTACATAACACCACAAGCTCCTTTCCTACAGAAAGTATCAGGTTAAAATAAGAACAACAGGACTGTCAAAATGCATCACATGCCTCTCAAGTAGCTCTTCCTCCACTGAGTAATAATCTGGCACTCGACCAAATCACTTAGCAATCCTTTTTGTTCAAAGATGGTCACTGACCCCACTAGGAAGGCGTGCATTCAGACACAGCCAACCCTCTCAAGTACGGTACCTTATTCTGCTCACACGTGTATTGTATCCTCAGGGTGTCCATTGCTCTGATCATGGCTTGCATGGCTGTGAATATGTTTTGGTAAACCAGCTTCGTGAAGCCCTTTCTATCTTCATCACTGTAGCCAGACCCATGGATTATCCTCATCTGCTTGATAAAGGTGCTTTTCCCACTCTCACCAGTTCCTAAGAGAAAAACAATGAGTGAAGAACGGTTAGCAGACTCCAGAAGGAGCCTTGGCAGTATTAGTTCACATCCTGGGTAGCAGGTTGGTGGGATGGCCTTGCAAAGATCTATCAGAAGCTTATGAGGTAGTGCCTATCCATCTTCCTTCCCTCAAGTCTTTGAAATGGGTCAGACACCTGCCTGACCACTCTAAACATGAAGGCTTTGCTGCTGTTCTGATTGACAGTGATGGAGCTGCTTCAGTGTGTCCCAAGGAGTTGAGCAGCAAAACTCTTGGAGAAGAGAAAGACAACTTGCCAACATGTACTTGATCCTTGCACAATGAAGAATCATTGGCAGTGATGCCAAGTATCTATATGATAGTGGTTCATTCCAATCCATATTTAAGGAGATCTCCAAAACTCCTACCACTTGCCTGAGGCACCAAGAAGTATATATCATTGAACTATCCCACTGGTCTTTAATGTACAGAGAAGTCCAGACATGACATAGAAAATAGGATCCCAATATCCCATATTTCTCTCAGATTGAGAATCTGCTTAAAAGGTAGTAAAATTATTTATACAATGAAGCTCAATATTTCTAATATTGTCTATGATAAATGGAATCAATTATATGAGGTATTTATGGCTCATCTCCAAATCTAAGTATTACTTTATAATTTTTTATTAACAGTTTGGTTGTTAATAAGGTTTCCAGCAAAAATAAAGAAAAAACTATCTTAGAACTAAAATTACTCACACTATACCCTTTAAATAAATGTACTTTACAAAGTGAAAATAGCATTTCATAATTTGTTACAAATAGAAAAAAGTTGTCTAATAGTGTTTCTGTCAAAAGAAAATCTTAGGTGAAAAATCTCACTAATACAACACAGAGATTCTGCTGTAACAAAGGCCAAAGATTATTTTTCATGGAATGATTAATTAATTGTGACTCTCTATAGCCATCCATTTCCAGTGTCTCAACAGAACATCCAGACTCTACACATGTCATTAAATTCTATCATCTCTAGCACTTTACTGACTCTTCATACATACCATGTTGTACATTTTTTTATATTTTACTTATAGAAATGTGCTTTCCAGAGTAAGAGGCTAGAATGCATACATAATAGCTACAGAGTTGATTAAAATTAGTGACTTTTAAACTTACATGGGCTTTCCTCTATACCCTTATCAGGACTTAAAAACTCAGAGAGTAAGGACTAGAACAGAGGCCCAGGAGAGAGAAAGCTTTTAGGAATTTTACAAGATTCTTCTAGTAAAAACAAGTATTTCTTAAGACTGATTTTGTCAAAACACATACCTGCTCTCCTGTTTGTTTCTTTGTTAAACCCTCAATGTGTTCCCTTCCCCTCAAGTCAGACAAAGGTAGACCAGAGGGACTGGTGGTGTGGGCACACTGTCTTTAGCAGCCATTTTTTGAAGGCACTTCCTTCTACACTCCATTTATACTGGCCCGCCCTTGTATCGACCTTCCTTGGCCCCTTCACATAGGCTCATTCCTCTTCCTGCTTTTACTGCTTGCCTTTATCCTTGGCCTTGCCTGGCTTTCCTGACCAGGTCAAATTCAATACTCAGAGACTGGCCCTACCTACAATTATGATGGATCGTCTCATCTTGAGTGAATTAATCAAGATAATCCCTCCTCACAGCTATCATCACAGGTAGCCTTAATCTGGACCAGTGGTTCTCAACCTTCCTAATGCTGTGACCCTTTAATACAGTTTCTCATGTTGTAGACCCACCCCAATTATAACAGTATTTTTATTGCTACTTCATAACTGTAATTTTGCTACTTTTATGAGTAATAATGTAAAAAATTGATATGCAGAATATCTGTATGAGACTCCTGTGAAAGGGGCCATGACTCACCCATGGGTTGAGAACCAATGATATAGATATTCTCAGTTATACCTGAGAGCCTGTCTCCTCAGCATCAAGTTGGTAATTAATACTAACCATTACGTGGATGCTAGCTTTCTTTGTGCCTGGTATAGTGCCTGACATTTGGTACCATAAATAAATACTGAGCAATGCTCGATGTTAGGCTTCTTCCTCAGTTGCTCTCCACTTCATTATTTGAGTCAGGGTCTCTCACAAAACCTGCAGCTCCTGGAATGAGCTAGGTTAGCTGGTTGACCAGTAAGTTCTAGAGCTCCACCTGCCTCCATGTTCCCAGCTCTAGCATCATGCTGGCTTTTTACATGGCTGCTGAAAAAATGAATTCAGTGCTTTATATTTAAACATCAAGCACTGAATCGTCTCCCGAGATCCCTTCTGAATTATCTTTTAACTAACACAGAAATAATTCAGTGTTGTGAAATCAACTGTCAGAACTCTTTTAATCATACAAAATGGAACCCCACTCCCAGCCTTGGCGAACACCATTAATTTCTGCTTTGTCTATCTGACTACTCATGACACCTCATCGACATGAAGTTACACAATCTTTGTTCTTTTGTGCCTGATTTACTTCAACTAGCATCCTCAAGGCGTGTCGACACTCTGCAGTCCTTTCCTGGATAGCATCTCTCTAAATTTTTCAAATACAGGATATTTTTTTAAGTCTACCAAGTTACAATTAATTACCTACTCAACACATGGGAAAATAGAATATGCCAATTCTCTGTGCCACAGCCCATATGTCAAAAGACTGTGTGACAAAAGACTCTGATCACATAGATAAGTAGAAAAGGGCCGTAAAGGAGCCTCACTCTGATGTTCAATGACCTCTCCTGTGTGATAACTGGATGGTGATACTAACAAATATTAACGTAGTCACTATGCTGAGGACTCTACCCAAGTTACCCCCTTTAGTCTTCAGAACCACTGTGAAATGAGTGCTCTTCTCTTCAGTACACAGGTGAGATACCTAGGATTCAGATTGCTTATGTAAAATCTGCACTACATGTAGGTACCAAGAGAAAGACCTGAAACTGATTCACTTGGACTCCACTGGCAAGCTCTACTGTCAAGGAAGATCTAGCTCATAAACTAAAGGACTTGGTGGAACTGGACTAGTTAAGGGCAAAATTTCAGTCCAGCCACACACTGGATCAACCCCAGACAAGTCACCAGCTTGTAGATACACCCTGCTCAGGTCCTGCTGGGCTGAGAACCTTCTTGTGAAGCTTCCCATGAAGAAATCAGAGCATGTAGAGTTAGCCTCACTGTGTTTCTTCCTGTGATTCAGCTCACATATTAACTAGGTTTTCCTAGATCCACTCAAAGAACCACATGAAAACTGAGCAGAGTACCAACTCTCTCTCCTAAATGTTACTATCAATGCTTGGCCCAAAGTCCCAAGGCAGGTTAGATCTCTGTTCCCACAGAATTCTGGGGTCCATCTCCCCCAGTTGCAATACTCTGTTTTTAAGTCTACCAAGTTACAATTAATTACCTACTCAACACATGGGAAAATAGAATATGCCAATTCTCTGTGCCACAGCCCATATGTCAAAAGACTGTGTGACAAAAGACTCTGATCACATAGATAAGTAGATAAGGACTGAGCCTCTGGTCCCATACCAGTTCACCCCAAACAAACATTAGTCCTGTGTTTTATGGATGAAGAAGTCAAGGTGAACATGGAGATTATGTAACCGCTTCAAGCAAGCTGTCACTGTGACCTTGAAGCCAGAAAACTCACTCAAGACAGCTGGAAATTCGGCAGCAAGATAAGGAAGCTCCCAGTAGCAAGGCTCACTCCCTTACACCCTTACACCAGGACAAAAGCGGTCACAAATGTTTCAAAATCAACTTATTTCTTCTTAGGTATTTGGAGCATCAAAAACCAACCAAACAACCAAAAAACCTACTTTAGAACAGTTTTTAAGATTAAATAACAAAAGTTCTTAACAATACTGTTATAAATACTCTTTAAATCTTTGGTTTCAAATACCACACACACAGAGAGAGAGAGAGAGAGAGAGAGAGAGAGAGAGAGAGAGAGAGATAGGTTGGAGGCAAAGAAGAAATAGAATAGACTGACTGACACCAATCACTGGAGACCAAGACCAAGAACACAAAGAAACCATGTGGAAGGGGTCTTCTTGTTCTCATGCAAGCTCCTCTACAACCCAGCTAGTGCCATCTTCTTCTAGAAGAGAAACCGAGGATCATTAAGACTTCACAGGTTGTTCAAGTTTATGCAGCTTGATAGTGTTGGCCTGCGTCTGAATCATGTCTGCATTGGCACATGCTCTTCCTGTGACAATTTGGTACTTTTCTAAACAAAACAAAAACAACAACAACAATAACAACAACAACAAAACAAAAGGCCTCCTCTAACTTCCCAAACTGAAATTATAAAAGGAGAGCCTTGTTCCTTCAGCCTACAGAACTGTGCTAGACCAGGTCTGGCTCCAGCAGCAGGGGGCAGCAGGCAAGAAGGAGTGAAGGTAGGTAATGAAGGTAGGTAAATGCCTTCTACGATGGCAGCTGTCAAACCAAGGATCCGAGCGGATCCAGTTACCTGTTCCAAACAGAAACTCCGCATTCCGACTTCACTATACATTTCTTCATTTATTCAGGGGAAAAATGAACATCCAAAGGCATACCTCTGGGGCTGAGAACTACTAGTGTTTTTTACTGGGTGGATTCTAACTGAAGAGTTTAGCTCTCCTGCCCCATCCCCCTAATTTAGCCAATTATCTTCTAAAACATGGCTTTGGGCCATGCTGCTGGGCTAATTGCATCTGTCCAAAATGAGCCTGCTGGGGCTACTCCTGCAAATGGAGGAGAGAAGGAACCCTCCATTAACATCAGATTTTTATTCCAAACAGGGGCCAAGCATTTTGGCTGGAAAGGGAATTTTGGTGTTAGATTACTATGGATTCCTCCAGGTATGATGAAAGTCCCATTCCAGGAGAAATTCCACCCAGACTCAGCATGCAACAACACAGCAGAGAGAAGAGCCAACTACCAATTTCACTTACAAGTTCAGTCTTCAATATAAATAAGGGAAATGGCACCTCTTTGTTTACTTTCCATTTCTCCATCTGCATATTTGAAAATAAAATCCAATGATGGTTACTAAGTCATAAGTCACTAAATGACATCCCAGCCAACAGAGGGATGCCAATGTATACAATGGGGGTCATATATGGCAGAGCATATCAAATGTCTATGTACATGATGGACTCTAAGCTTACAATGAAATTACACAATTCCCATCATGCCATACTGTTACTTACTGTTTGACATTGAGGGATGCTCAGGTATACAAATGCCACTGTGTTACAACTGCCTACAATATTCAGGACAGTGATATATTGTGTAGGTTTGCAGTCTAGATACACAGCCTATGCTTGTAGAGGTTGTATCATCTGGGTTTGTGTAAACATAATCTATTATGTTTGCACAATGGCAAAATGTGTTTTTCAGAACATATGGCCGTCATTAGGTTAGGCATGTCTGCACTTTTCAATTCTTATTGGTGTCAAGAGCCTGCTATGTGAGCTGCTTGCCTAGCCTCACTCTGCAACTGCCTTCCATAATAAAGTCAATGGACAACAGCTGGCAAGACACTCGGGCTCAATTAACTCAAGTAACAGATTCACCAAAGAACCGCCTGTCTGTTTTCTGTCACTACAATTGCTGACATCTAAGTAGGAGAGCATCAAGACATCCCACCCCACCCCATCTCTTGTTGGGAAGCTCCACTTAGGCGGTTTTGCCCCCTTTCCCTTTAAGCAACTGTTTTTTTGTTTGTTTGTTTGTTTGTTTGTTTGTTTTTTGTTTTTTGTTTTTGACCAGGATCTCAGCACTGGGTAAATGGACTCATGTCTCTTGCTACTCTGCCATACAGAACGAATATAGATAATGCATGTTCTATTCTTGCTACAGACTCTCTGCTGACTTTGGGTAAGGGTTGTGGGCCTCTGGCCTTGCAGGCCTGGGAGCTTTCCTACAGTAGTGTTCTTGACTGAACTGTGCAGTAGTGTCTCCTAATGTGTGCATCAATATTGTGATTTGGGCATCTCCATATGACACCTGTGTGATTACCTAATATTTTATTTTATATGTTGTTCAAATAAGTTTGTTATAAGATATGAAAACCCTGTATTGTGTGTGACAATCAAAGTAAATAAAACATGTGACTTTATAATATTCCAACAGAAATTTTTCCCAGTTATGTAGGTGTTGCACTTTCTGAACTATTCACAAAGGATTGTCCTGATACAGATAAAATTAGCCCTTCTACCACTCACCCAAGAGTCTCTCCTAATCCCTTCTCTTCCCTCTCCAGAGGCCTCTAAAACTCCACCCAGGAATCTTATGCAGATACAGAACAGCAAGGCTACAAACACAGAACTGAAAATGGAACAAACAAAATAAAACAAAACAAAAAATATTTGTACACTAAGACCCTACACTTTTGGGACTGAGAAAACGATACAAGGTAAAGTATTAATTTTATTTCAAATAACACACAGGAAAAGCTCATTGTGGGGTAAAGGGGGGGGGGGGGTGTGGCAAAAAGTTGCTTTTAGAAGCCAGGAAGAAATAGAAGGCAAAGCAAAATAACTCTTTTGAATGAGAGCCAAAAGATACCTGAACAGAAAACCAATTGTTCTAGAATTTACCCAGAATCCAGAAAGACTGGCTCCCTGAGAGCTAAGGTAGGGAACTAATCAAGCTTCTGACACAGGCAGTGGCCCAGCGCATCTCCTGACCCTGCAACCCCCACCTCCCAGAAGCCAGTGTTCCCAGTTTAGGGTTACAGCAGACAATGTAGAGGCAGTAAAACTTAACTCACAAAAATGAAGACAGATGGGGATGTCACCTAACTTACATGAGAAACAGGCTGAAGGGCTATGAACATGTCCGATGTGACCACCAAGTGGGCTTTCTATGAACAGGGGTCTTATTTCTCTTGACAGAGGACCCACTAGCATTCATGAATGAATAGTTATGGCTTACAGACCTCCAAGAGGAGTCCCTTTAGGAAAGCAGTAAGGAGAGGGTTGTGTGGAGTGGGAGGACCTGTTGGAGATGCAAAGCCAGCTCTTTCATGCTAGGCTCGGCTTTCTGATGAAGACATGAAGATCTGGTGCCAAACACACTGTGGGGCTCAGGTTCTATGTCAAGCCTGTCGTGGAGTCCAGAAAAACAAACTCAAAAACTGCCTTTTGTCACCTTTAAGTGGAAGCAGTTCTCACCTGCAGAGGCCTGCCCAGAGGACAGTGTTGTAACTTTGTTTGGTCCACTCCAGCTTGGGCTGCTGACCTTGGGCAGTGGAAGTTCCTGCAGCTGCACGGGCTGCTGTCCTGGAGCTTGTCATTCCGCAGATATGGGTTTATGAGAAAAGCTGGCAAGCTCTGGGTAAAGCCAAAGAACTACCCAAGTATAAAGCAGAACCCAAGGGGTGGAGGACCCAATAAAATTCAGATTCTCTGCTCCCTACCCCACCCCCCAGCTACATTTCGTCTGCCTCAGTAAGAGCCTGGGAATATTCAGTTGTGGCAAGTATTGTGGAGGTTTCTGTGGGCTGGAGGGAAACACTGTTACTGGGCCCCCCTGAAGGACATTTCTGACAGAATCCACCTGGGACAGAAATGTTCCAGCTGCTACATTGTGTTCAGGTGAATCAATGGGTTTTTTTTTTCCTACCAAGTTCCAATCTCATTTCTTCACTAATCCCCTCAAGCTCTACTGTAACATCTCCAAGGAGAAAATATTTTTAGAGAAGCAGCAAGATTCACAAATTCAAGTCTGCCCAAGCCTCATCTCACCACCAAAACCGTGGCACCTTCCCTAGCTTCTGCTCTCATATGTGGAAGGCTTCCTGTGTTTAGCCATAAAAGGAGAAGGAAGACTGTCTTGTGTAACGACTGAACTGGAAGCAGCTGGAGACAGATTCATGGCTACTCTTTGAGAAAAGGGAGCTAACAGGAGGTTTTTAAAACAAAAATGGAAAGTTAAAAGAAATTAAATGATGAAACCTAAAAGCCAGTTTAAGATATAAAAAAAAATGGGGGATTCAAAATATGTTGTGTCACGCTTGATGATGTTTTGGATTTATTAAAATGCCTAGTTATCTTTATGAATTAGATAAAAAAAAAAAATGCCATGAGTCTAAGCACGTCAGCTCCTCTCAGAGGGAGATGTCACATCCGTGGATGTGAGATATGGATGAGAGATCATTTTTAAGAGTTCATCGAGGCCAACAAGGTCCCTACAAAAGTAAAAGTGCCTACCCAAAAGCCAGATGATTTTAGGTCATTCTCGAGGACCCCCATGGCAGAAGGAGTGAAGTGACTCCTCTAAGCTGTCCTCTGACTCCCACGTGCACACAATCCCACATCCACACGTCCAGGAAATAAACAAACCTACAATAAAAAAAAATGTAAAGGACCCCCGACTATACTGACATTTGGACTATTTCCCTATCATTACGCTAACGTGTGACAACTATCTAAGTAACGCGCCTATCGTCTTAGTCTCCACTGGTGATATAGATATGAGCTAAAGCACGTGAGAGCAGGCAAACAGCTTCCATACAAACAGCACAGTTTAACAGCAGGAGACACGGGTGCAGTCCATTTGGACGACTAGGAGAGGTCTAGGAATCCGTTCCTCAGTTGATAGCAAGAGCAACCATGTGACCCATTGTGTTATCACAGATACCATTTCTTATTAAAATGTACTTTCAAATTCAAGGCATCTGTGAGAAGTTCTTTATTTTAAGATTAAAAATTACGTGTATGAATGTTTGGCAGCATGTATGTTTGTGCATCACATGTGTGCTTATGAAGGTCAGAAGAGAGCATCAGATCCCCTGGAGCAGGAGTTACGGATGGCTGTGAACCACCATGTGGGAGTTGGGAACTGAGCTTGGCTTCTTAACAAATGCCCTTAACTGCTAAGCCCTCTCTCTACCCAGCTCTCTTGCTCTTAGGGCAATCAAAGCTAAAGAGACACATCAGTTACCTTTTAATCACAAGGACTTTTGAAGTCTTAGCTTTTAAATGTAAGGTACAGAAAACAGTACACTTTCCACAGTTGCTATCAATACATTTAAAAGTTCATATAGAGAAAGACATCAAGGCAAGTTTTTGTTCTAAATTAATTTGAGCTATTTACTTATATAATCAAATCTTCATAATGTTATAAAGGCGGGATGCACTAAAAATTCAATATAAGCATTTAGCTCAGTATTAATTATTTTACATCAGGAAACATTTGGCACTGGCTTATGTTCATTTCTCGGATGCAGTTACATGACCCAGAGATCTCTGTGATGGGCAAGCATCAATCCTTCTACCAAGAGCTCTGTGGCACCCTCCTCTAATCCCAGCATTCAGGAGGCTATCAAAGGAGAGTTGTAAATTTGAGGCCAAACTGGGCTACATAGTAAGACCCTGGGCCTCCACATTAATCTGTCACCCCTTCCCCAAGAGGATAAGATAAAAAGCTGTACAATTTAGTTTATTCTGTGTTGGCAGCTCATTTATAAAACCCTAGGAAAGTAATACAATACTTGTTTGCAACAAAGCTCCATTTTGGAGCATTCTCCAGACCTCCATTAATTCACCCTGGAAATTAATAAATCACATAACTGGCAAGGAGATCATATCCTGATATGTTTTATGGCTAACAGATAGAACAGCAGAAATTCCATCAGCATCACTCATGCCTCCTATAAGAAAGGTCATGAATTCACATTTAGAAGGAGACTGACTCCTGGTTGATTTACAAAAAGGGCAAACATACGTGTTTTCATGAATGGTTTTAGAACCTCCTACAGACCACTGCTGCTTCTGAAAATAAGCACCCCCTCCTATTCTTACAGTAACATTCACTGAGAAATCCCAGCATCATGGCACTGATAGAGAGTGGCTCGCAGACTGCGGAAGCTGCTGGAGCCACTCTAACATTAGAACAACTGACTCCGAGAGATCCTGCAGTCAGAACTGCCCCTGCACATCATGACAACTGTTCCAAAGTTGGATATTTGCTCATGTTGAGAGTGGAGAGAACATAGAGCAAGGGCATGAAGGAAAAGACAGAAGAGAGATGACACCCTTGAGTCTATGTGAGTGAGTGTAGGTAAGGAGATGAAGAAAGATGAAGAAACCATTTTGAAACACCACGAGATTCTGTTGAAGCACAGATGGTCAAGGTAGCCACAATCCTTCACCCCAGGATAAGGTCAAATGAAATGAAATAGGATGAAACACTCCTATCTGCTGGTAGTATAACTAAACATGGGGCGGTGGCAAGGATAAGCCCATGAGATTCTCGATATGGCAGTTCTAGAGACTTACTGGATGCTGTAAGTGTACTGGATGATGTAAGTATACTGGATGCTGTAAGTATACTAGATGATGTAAGTATACTGGATGCTGTAAGTATACTGGATGCTGTAAGTTTACTGGATGATGTAAGTATACTGGATGCTGTAAGTTTACTGGATGATGTAAGTATACTGGATGCTGTAAGTATACTGGATGCTGTAAGTGTACTGGATGCTGTAAGTATACTGGATGCTGTAAGTATACTGGATGCTGTAAGTATACTGGATGATGTAAGTATACTGGATGCTGTAAGTATACTGGATGCTGTAAGTATACTGGATGCTGTAAGTTTACTGGATGCTGTAAGTATACTGGATGCTGTAAGTGTACTGGATGCTGTAAGTATACTGGATGCTGTAAGTGTACTGGATGATGTAAGTGTACTGGATGATGTAAGTATACTGGATGCTGTAAGTGTACTGGATGATGTAAGTATACTGGATGCTGTAAGTATACTGGATGCTGTAAGTATACTGGATGCTGTAAGTTTACTGGATGATGTAAGTATACTGGATGCTGTAGGTATACTGGATGATGTAAGTATACTGGATGCTGTAAGTATACTGGATGCTGTAAGTATACTGGATGCTGTAAGTTTACTGGATGATGTAAGTGTACTGGATGCTGTAAGTATACTGGATGCTGTAAGTTTACTGGATGATGTAAGTGTACTGGATGCTGTAAGTATACTGGATGCTGTAAGTGTACTGGATGCTGTAAGTATACTGGATGCTGTAAGTATACTGGATGCTGTAAGTTTACTGGATGCTGTAAGTATACTGGATGCTGTAAGTATACTGGATGCTGTAAGTATACTGGATGCTGTAAGTGTACTGGATGCTGTAAGTTTACTGGATGATGTAAGTATACTGGATGCTGTAAGTGTACTGGATGCTGTAAGTGTACTGGATGCTGTAAGTATACTGGATGCTGTAAGTGTACTGGATGCTGTAAGTTTACTGGATGATGTAAGTATACTGGATGCTGTAAGTATACTGGATGCTGTAAGTATACTGGATGCTGTAAGTATACTGGATGCTGTAAGTATACTGGATGCTGTAAGTATACTGGATGCTGTAAGTTTACTGGATGCTGTAAGTATACTGGATGCTGTAAGTATACTGGATGCTGTAAGTATACTGGATGCTGTAAGTGTACTGGATGCTGTAAGTTTACTGGATGATGTAAGTATACTGGATGCTGTAAGTGTACTGGATGCTGTAAGTGTACTGGATGCTGTAAGTATACTGGATGCTGTAAGTGTACTGGATGCTGTAAGTTTACTGGATGATGTAAGTATACTGGATGCTGTAAGTATACTGGATGCTGTAAGTGTACTGGATGCTGTAAGTTTACTGGATGATGTAAGTGTACTGGATGCTGTAAGTATACTGGATGCTGTAAGTTTACTGGATGATGTAAGTGTACTGGATGCTGTAAGTATACTGGATGCTGTAAGTGTACTGGATGCTGTAAGTATACTGGATGCTGTAAGTATACTGGATGCTGTAAGTTTACTGGATGCTGTAAGTATACTGGATGCTGTAAGTATACTGGATGCTGTAAGTATACTGGATGCTGTAAGTGTACTGGATGCTGTAAGTTTACTGGATGATGTAAGTATACTGGATGCTGTAAGTGTACTGGATGCTGTAAGTGTACTGGATGCTGTAAGTATACTGGATGCTGTAAGTGTACTGGATGCTGTAAGTTTACTGGATGATGTAAGTATACTGGATGCTGTAAGTATACTGGATGCTGTAAGTATACTGGATGCTGTAAGTATACTGGATGCTGTAAGTATACTGGATGCTGTAAGTATACTGGATGCTGTAAGTTTACTGGATGCTGTAAGTATACTGGATGCTGTAAGTATACTGGATGCTGTAAGTATACTGGATGCTGTAAGTGTACTGGATGCTGTAAGTTTACTGGATGATGTAAGTATACTGGATGCTGTAAGTGTACTGGATGCTGTAAGTGTACTGGATGCTGTAAGTATACTGGATGCTGTAAGTGTACTGGATGCTGTAAGTTTACTGGATGATGTAAGTATACTGGATGCTGTAAGTATACTGGATGCTGTAAGTATACTGGATGCTGTAAGTATACTGGATGCTGTAAGTGTACTGGATAATGTAAGTATACTGGATAATGTAAGTATACTGGATAATGTAAGTATACTGGATGCTGTAAGTATACTGGATGCTGTAAGTGTACTGGATAATGTAAGTATACTGGATAATGTAAGTATACTGGATAATGTAAGTATACTGGATGCTGTAAGTATACTGGATGCTGTAAGTATACTGGATGATGTAAGTATACTGGATGATGTAAGTATACTGGATGATGTAAGTATACTGGATGATGTAAGTATACTGGATGATGTAAGTATACTGGATGATGTAAGTATACTGGATGATGTAAGTATACTGGATGCTGTAAGTATACTGGATGCTGTAAGTGTACTGGATAATGTAAGTATACTGGATAATGTAAGTATACTGGATAATGTAAGTATACTGGATAATGTAAGTATACTGGATGCTGTAAGTATACTGGATGATGTAAGTATACTGGATGATGTAAGTATACTGGATGATGTAAGTATACTGGATGATGTAAGTATACTGGATGATGTAAGTATACTGGATGATGTAAGTATACTGGATGATGTAAGTATACTGGATGATGTACACTAGATGCTGTAAGTATACTGGATGATGTGGAAAGGTAGTTTGTGGGAGGAAGATGGAAGTTTGGAAGAATGGGATAGGAAAAGACTGGAATGCTAAAGGTTATCCAAACATGACTAATTCTGGTGTTAGCTCAGAAGAAGGTATGTGGACGGAAACGCAGTTAGCAAAAGAAATCCTGACAAGGCTTCAGATGAAAATGAAGAGCCTGTTGGCAACTGTTCCAGTGCTCACTCTTGCATCAGCAAGGCAGTGGTCTGGCTACTTTTTTTTTTCTTTTCCTAAGTCTTATAGGAAACTATATATAAAGGTAATAGACTGGGTCTGACAGGCATCATAGATTCAGGCTGCTACATGGGTATTACTACATGTCTTTCTCTTTCATTTTTGATATCATAATACAATCACATAATTTTCCCTTCCCCATTCTTCCCTTACTAGATGCTTTTAGCCAAAAAGAAAATTTGGGGCAAAGATGAGCAGAGAATAAAACCTTGAAAAATAACATAGCTCAAGCTAAGGAAACATCAAGAAAGAGGGGACAGAAGGAACCCAAGAGCCAGGGGATGGAGAAATGTGTGTCGAAGATACCTTCCAGACATGGCCTGGCCACTGCACACAGGAACTCACTGCAGTGGCAGGCCTCTGCATAAGACCTTCACAAGACTGGGGCCTGTGAACATCTCCTTCTGAGTGGTAGAGGTTCCATGAAGCCCTCCCCAACCCTGCAGGATTATTGGTAGTTAATGGCAATAAGATTATGAGTTGCATGGTTGTTGTGCCCGCACGTGGTCGTGGGCATGGATCCTGTAGGGCAGTTGTGGTTCCTGTGGCTCCGGGGAGCAGCAGAAGGGGAATTTTTGACTGAGATCACTCCAGGCAGTGCTGGGCAGACTCTGCGGAGCTCACGCCTAGGCACAGGGGGAGCAGGGCTCTTGAGTCAACCCAGAGGCTGGTGGTCTCCGTTCTTGATCTCCCAGATGCAGCTGGAGGACATGGAAAAACAGAGACACAAGAGAAACGAGGGGGGAGAGAGGCTCCAGCAGTGCCCTGCCCCTCTGCCGCCCTGCCAGTAGTACACGCTTAGCTGGATCAAGGCTCTGCTAGCTTGGTTGAATTGGTGGTCCCGTGGCTGGAACACAGAGAAGTCCTTTACAGGAGATTAGGCAGCTCCAGCAGCGGCTCATTAAAGGCCTTCTCCATGGTTCCTCACGACAGGCCCCAAAAGACATGATTTTACATGTCTTTTACATGTCCATGGTTTTACAAGCCCTCTACCTGTGCTAGGTGACACAAACCTCTTTGGGAGGGGCTTATTGCCCTATGTGACTGAAAAGCGTGGATCAAATGGAGGTCTTAGACCATGTGTTAGGAACCTGGAGTCTGGGAGCGTAGCGAAATACATGCCATCCTCGCAGGCATGGACACCTGTTGGGTCTCCGGCTATCTCCAGTCAGTGCTCTACCAGAAACCAAGCCATCCTTTCATGGCCCCACAATGAGTGTCACTTTCTTCAGTGGTAAAGCCACCACTAGGCTGCCAGTGCACTGGTAAATTAACTTCTCACCCTTGCTCATGCAGACAACTCTAGATTCTCTGGGTTACATGCAAATCGAAGAAACTGGGAGGAAACATATGAGGACAGTTGGTAGGAGGAAGAGAGGAAGGAAAGGACTGCATGTGACTAAGATTCATTATATGTGTGTTTGGAACAGTCTAGGAATTTTTAAAAGTTAATTCACAGCCTGGTCAGAAAAGCAAGGTGTTTAGAGGTACATCCAGGACAGTGTGGTTTCTAAAGAGGTGTGCACCATTGAAAAGAAACCACATGCCTTGCATTGGCACAATAGGAAATATAATTGGTGAATGCCTCTCTGAGATGAGGGGGAGCTATCACAGGCTCAAGGATATTGACATGAAAATTTGTTTCCAAGACCTCCATTTGAGGTCTACCCAGAGGCATAGAGGCCATGAGGTCCTTGTGCCTCAGATAAGTACTAGGGAAAGCAGGAATCTTAAACACTCGGGCTCTCTCTTCAAAATAAGGAGATGTATACCTGGCTCCTGCCTGAAAGCCTGGGGATGGATGTCCTTAATAAATAGCCTGGTGATCTCTGCTATCTGAAGGGCCAGCCCACACCTTAATTCCCCAGACTACTCTGTTTGTTCAGACGCTTCCGCTCTAGACCTTTATCTTCAGCACTGCTTCTCAGTTAATAAAACCCATCCTTATGGGAACTGTCACATGTACTTTATGATAGCCCAGGTAACTCCTGTGCTATCTGTAGGGCCAGGCCAATCCTGACTCGCACGGATTATTATGTTTGTCTCGATCATTCTCCCTAGACCCTTATCTTGTACATTGTTTTTGAGTAAACAGAACCCATCTTTATAGAAGAGGACATATGTACTCTGTAAAGAGTTTCAGTGTAATCATATATTAAGCTCTGTTGTACACACGGAATTGAGCTATTATCAGAAAACTTCATCCCAAAATATGCCGTGCTTAAATATGGCTAAAACAAACTTCAAAGGGTCAGACTCTAGACGTTTGAAACAACGTCACTAATTAAGCTGAGTTGAACCAGATCCCCTTTTTGCCTCATGTGTCTCCTTACCCTGGTGTTTGCAGAGGCCCCCACACTAAGGTGCTCTGCATGGCCCAAAATACTCTAGGATCTGTTTTCTGCTATTTAGCCATTACTGGTGGCAATCTTTGTCATTATCTACGTGACTCTGGTTTTGGCTCCACCAAGATTTCAAAAGAAGGACAGGGAGTTCTGATTATGTGTGGCAGGTATTAAAGTCCTTGCAAAGCAGGCTCCGACAGGGCAACGTGTGGACTTGTGACAATAAGGCTGGAGGTGAAATAGAGACCCCAGAAATAGCAGCTATGTTATGCTTGTCAGAGGAAGCCATTGTCAGCAGGCAGAGCCAGCATCACAGAGTGGGTTAGGTTACATTCAGCAAGGTTGTAGGAGAAGGGCTGCCTAGGCTACGTTCCTCACTTAGGGCTAGGGTTTTACCAACCCCTTCCCTTTCCATTATAGCCAAATTTCTTATCCTCTATCATGGAAGGGAGAGGGAGTTGGGCATGTCCGCCTTGCAAGCACCATTTGTACTTTTGCTAGCATATTAAACAATTGTCTTCTTACCTTTTCCTTTTACACAGTTTTCCTTTTAGACAGAGTGCCATAATGTGGCCCTACATAGGAACTCACTATGTACACCACACTGGTCTCAAATTCACGGAGATCCATCTGTTTCTGCCTCTCCAAATTGAGATTAAAGGTATGAACTGCCATGCTGAGCTATATTTCTTTTCTAGATGAAGATTTTTTTCTTAGCTAAGTTATTTGAGGGATAAAGGTGAGCCAGAATCAAGCTTTAAGCTTCTGCACCAATGTAATGATGCCAGATTAATTTCTTACCAGCGATCCAAGTTTGGACTCAGGGATCCAATTTCCATTTAATTTGGTAAGATCATCATTCAACTCTCTTAATTTGAAAGCCTTTTATTAAGACATACATTATCCTGCTCTGTCCAAGTCCCCTACACCCGTCCTTAGTCTCTGCTGTCTTGTGAGCTTACCCACACGTATGTTGTACTGCTGGAATCCAGACAGCATTTAAGATTTCCACCTATAGCCCCCATGCTTCCTGACACCCCAAGGCCCCAAATCAGCTGACCTCCACAGCTACCCCATTTTACCCCTAACTTCCTTGACAACTATGGGCCAACCATTCTCTGTTAATTAGTAGTGGTTTCAAAAATATTCTCATCTCAGCTTCAGTTTTCCCCACAACTAGATTAAAAGTAGCTTTTTGCTTTGTCTCCTTCCCAGACACCTAGCCTAACAATTTGCAGAGGTCAGACAGTCAGATGCTTGCTGGCTGAAAAGTTTTAAAAAACAGCAGCCTGCAGATGCTCCTGCGTGCCAGGGTCTGTTATGGTGCCCCTCTCATAGTTAGGCAAGGGAATATAAATTCAGACTGGCTGGTTGTGGTCCTCTTTCATTTTCTCCCCACTCAAGGGAACGAAGGGGACACAGAGTCAAGAGGTTGTGTGTATGTGTGGTCCATGCCATCTCCTCAGCTTCCAACCTTGTTCTCAGAAGTACTCATGGCCCTGGAATTTCACTATCCTAAAACCCTGAGCTCACATAAGGGGTTTCTACATGCCCTTGGGGTATCTTCCCATAGGTCTGAAGGGAAGACAAGAGATGGATGTTTGGGAAGGGAGCTAGGCTGAGCTGAGACATGCTAGGCAATGCACATACAAAGTTCTTTGCTCTGTGAGTGGAAGGGCCAGTGAGGACACCAGCCAGGGCTTGCATCCACTCTTCTTCAGCTCCTGCAAGTGCCCAACATGCACTCAAGCTGAAGAGATAAGTAGCAATAGCCAAATGCACTCCTTTTCAGGTTTTGCCCAGGACATGTTGCACCTGGGCACATTCTGGTGATGTACTCCACAAAGACTTTACTAATTAAAGGACAGTGTACTGAAAGCAGATCAAATTTTCATCTTTCATCCCAGATTTCTAAGAATTGAAAGAGACATTGCAAGCATGTAAAGACGGTACCTCTTGGTGGTTAAATCTACTCTAAGTGGCCCCAAGTCATCAGATCAATACGCTCTGGAGCTGCTGCCAGCTGAGACTTAAGTTTTTTTCCTGGGACCTCCCCCTTCTCCTGAAGCCTGGTCAGTGAGACTTAATTCAATTGAAAAGGAGTTCCTGGGAAATGGTGTATCAAAATCCTGAAGCAGCATGAGGAAGCTAGCAATTCTCAAGTGTTACTCAGATGAACTTCAAAAGTATTTGTCATTAATGAAATAACCTCAGTTGTTAGTGAGGCAAGATCATGCAAGAGACAGAGATGGGGAGAAAGTAAAGAGAAATACCCACAAAGAAACTGTGTGTGCCCAGTACTGTATTGACCATATTGACATATTCAGTAAGTGCCATTTCAGTGTACTGGGATTAGATCTTAGTCATATATAGGGGGAAAAGAAAAGCAGGCCTATATGGCATACAAAAATGAACCCCAAATCAAAAACTGATATACAGAAAATATAAATGACCAACAACATAAATGACCTTCAAGAACTTGAGGCGAACATTTGTTTAGCACTGCATTGGGGCAATCCATGTTATTTTAACCTAAACATGTAAAATGCCACATGAAACCACAAAGTCCATATTAGAGAAGAACGTTAACATAGGGAAATGTTTGTGCTATTTACTTAAAAAGCCATTCATTACAAATCAAATCTTAGGACATGCTGTTTGCTGCCATGTCAGAGGTAACCAACATGGAAGCCACAGTTGGCATTGTTAATGGGGTTAGAAACCTGCAGTGAATATGTTCTCTGCTAGGGCCTATGACCTAATGATATCTTTTCTGCTAAATAGACGTATAATTAAAATGAGTCACAACGACTTATTGCCATACTCATACATCAGTGTATCTCCCATCCCCCTTCAGAGAAGCTTGTTCTTACAGTAGGTAGTAATTAATACAGAGACCCTAACTGGTCAACCTGCAGAAAATAGAAGCCTGGGAATGCTCAGACTTAAAATGAAATCTCTGTATCACATGCCTTGTCCCCAAGGCTCAAATATCTCCAAGAACAATTCTAAAATCCAGAGGTAGTAGATAAGCTCAAGGAAATGGGATTTTCTAAACACCAAATGGTGTTGCGCATATGAACTCCGTGATGGTAATAGTATGTGTTAAGACATACGCAAGTTCAGGGCAGACAAAAGGAAGGTGGCTATGAAGCCTCACTACTAACTGGAGTACTAATAGCATTTGATAGTTGCTGGGAAAGGGAGAGTCAGTCTTCTTCAATGATGTCATTTCCAGTAGGTTGACCACACTCCAGGGTGTGTCCGTACCCAAGAGTACTTGAACAACACAAACCATATTCAACGGGTTTAGAAGAAGAGAACTTGCAGTTGAGTACATAGGAATGTGAGCGTGGATCTAAGAGGAGTTGTGGGTGTGCAAACACGAATATGGTAAAAAATACACCACGTGAATGCCCAAAGAATTAATTAAAAAATAGAAGAAAAGCAGGCACATTCCAGGAGAGTCATTATGTCACGCTATGTAATTACTCAGCTTTTGGAGTGAAAATAATCTTATGGTTATATAAGAGAATAGTCAATGATAAAATATTTAGAAGTGAAATCTAAACTTTGTTAAAAAATATAAACTCCCACATAAAAAAAAAAAAAAGTTTTCTCTCTCCCAAACAGTCTCACATTTCCCTAATCAGAGATTGCTTAGCCATTGCTTCTTACTAGTGAACCTAACAAATCTCAGTGGAACCCTTTTCCTTTTAATTATGATTATCGAATATGCTTTTTAAAGCAGTAACCTTGCTTTGTTTTGAGGTGAGCTACTGGTGAGATAGACATTAACCATGGGATCTTGGGGGCCTAACTGCAGTCATCCCAACAGGCATGCAGTATCCACGACCAGATGAATGCAAAAAGGAGAAAGGAAAGAGAGGAAAAGGAGAGAAAATGAGGGAAAAAAGACTATTGTGGGTAGGGAGAGGAGGATAGATATAACTCAGTCAATCATTGATTCAATAGGACTATGATTCAATGTAGAACCAGACATGTTTCCTAAATATCTTCTCCTTGGAAAAATTCTGGCTCACTGGGAGATAACCAGAACACAGCAACCATCACAATATCACTGTGTGATCAGAGAAGAGCACAGGGACCAATATTCTCCTGAACTCTTTCAATTCATAATTGCTCGAGCAGTATTTTAAGAACAAAATATTAGTTAATAAGGAGAATGAATGGTCCACACTAGAAAGTCTACTAGGAAGAAGGCAAACCCATCTTTTCATGAATTAAGAAAAGCAGGAGGAAAACTAAGAACATTTGAATAAATGACACAGGAAAACAGAGTATACAATTCTTGCTCTTCCAGGGGAACAAGCGGTCCATCAGTTAATAGGTAGCTGTCCCATAGGAGGAGGCACCATAAAATAGCAAGTATCTTCATAACTTTCAGCATCAACCTAGACAGTCTATAAGCAAGAGAGGACAGAAAATTGCTTTCTCAAAATAAAAGGTATCCATTGCAAATATGCATAATTTCTAATGACATTTTAAAGACAGCATCAAAAGAGCCCTTAGAGAACACAGTGCTCCATCCCTTCATTTTGCCTATGAACTCAGAAGAGCAAATGCCTTGACTTTCCCAAGGCTTTAGAACCTCCGAGAGCTGCAAGCCAGGACTTCAGCCAATACTTTCCACATGCTCCTACTTCATTCTCCCCTCCTCATTCTTCCACACTCTGAAATCTGTCTCCACTCCCTAGTCTTCCGGGCTTTCTTAGGGAGGCAATTTTTAAACATTCTTAGGATGTTGTAGGATATTTGATTATAGATTGGATAATACATACTATTACAGCAATGTTACTAACATTCTTCAGTGTGGTGTGGCATTTTGTTCATGCAGAGGAAGGTTTTTCACTGGGAAACATTTAGAGGTATCATGCCATAAAGTCTGCAAGTAACTTCTGTGTCACACAGAACAAGACAGATGGGTGCTAGCGGGGCAGGTAAGCAAACATGGGAAGATGCTGACAACTATTGAACATGAGGGGAAATGTGCGCTGTGCTAGTGTTTCACATTTTATGTTTAGGATGCTGATGATGAAAATCAGAGACAATGAGGTATATTTTAAAATCCCTTTTGTAATAGGTCTTCACTGAACCACTTAGCCACCCTGTGTGATTCAGCTAAGTGTCCCAAAAAGGGGGCCTAGCAGGTATTCAAATAATTCTAAACCAAATGGCAACAAAGCCACATCTTACAAACATGTCTACTGGTGACAGAAACTACAAGAGAGGTTCTTGTTGGTACAGACTAGGGGACTTTGGACCTTGCTGTCATTTTATGTCTCTCTATCCATTAACAGAACAGGAAAGAAGGAAACCCTTTTAAAGTCAGAAGAAGCTACAAAACCAGATTATGGACAACTGTTTTGCAAAACAAACAACAAACTAAGTCATCCATTGGCTTTGTTTTGCTCTATACTTTAAAATAACAGCTCTTAAATGTCACATCTAGTGTTATCTCTCGTAGGAAACTCAATGGAAACGGGAAAACCCTCACCTGGAAGGAAGCAGGTGATCAGCTGAGTCTTCTCCCCAGTTAACTTGCCTTGCTTTTTCTTCTCTCTTGGGCCAGATTTAAAGCCTATACTCCTTGAGCTTTGACTTAAACCAGGGACGGACCTCCTCCCCCCCAGATTCTTAGCTCTACATCATAAACACTCTGATCATATATGAGAAATGCCACATGTGCCTTTATTTTCTATTAAGTATTTAGAGTTCAATTCTCAGAATGGAGATGGTCTTTCCGGAAGCAATCCTCATGGGGCTTAATCCTAAGCCCCACCTGCTTCTTATCAACAAGCAGGAGTTCTGGAAGGGCTGTGGCTAGGGTGTGGCTGGCTGTGCTCAACAAAGCACAGACAAAATACAAGCAAGATATGGCACTGCTCTCGAGCAGACTCTTATATGTAGAAGGCATGACATATTACTGACTGTAACACAGGGTTCAATGAAATGAGAAAGACTGGTGAGTTAGAGAGAAAAGGACAGACAACATTCCTAAGACAAATGGCACAGTAACAGAAGGCAGTAGGGGTCTATGTCCTGATGCTTTCATGAATGCAGAAGAAGAGTATGCCCCAAACAAGGAGCATAGCTTGCCAACAGGCACATGAGAAAAGCATGTGCCTGTTGGCACTGGTACTCTGGGTGATGGTGAGTATGTGAGTGCAAGCTGAGTGCAAGCTTGCACTTGGGAAAACCTGTTAAAGCAAAGGAAATGGTTGACCCAACAGAATCAATTTTTGTGACCATTTCTTCCTATCAGATTTATATAAAAACAAAGACTCATCCATTAAGCAACAAAAGTGTCTGTGTACATTACTCCCCAGATCATTTAGTGTTAGGGTAGTACACAAAGGAGCCTTCCATTCCCTTCCTCTGGGGGCTTGCTCATGGCTTAAGAGTTCACTCACACATTCAGGATCAGCTTTCAAATCATTGTACTGGACTTTCAAATGGAAAGTGTTCTAAAGACACTCTTGTTTGTGCGTGCAATCCGGAGCTAAATCAAAAGACTGTTCTCAATGTCTCAACTCAGTGAACCACACCCCAGGCTGCCATGAGAATTCCCCGGAGAGCTCTAAAGCATTAGACACTGCCAAAGCTCAACTCTAGAAATTTCCATAGTCATTCTGTTTTCAGGGTTGACATAACTGAAGCAGAGTTATTCTGTTTTTACAGTTAAGTTTTTAAAAGAACCTGTATAAGTTACAAAAAACCATGGTGTAATTACAAGGAAGTCATGTATGTCAAAACAGAAGGAAGATATTTTAATAAAATCAATTCATTAATAGATATATATATTATAATATGTATAATATATGTTATATATTATAATATGTATAATATATACACACACTATATTATAGTGTATAATAGATAATATCTATAATATCTATTATAGATAGTATACACTATAATATCTATAATAGATATTTTTCCTCACCAGGCTTAAAAAGTTTTAGAAAGCTTAAAGCTTTTTGTTGTTGTTGTTGAGGTAAGAGCTTCTTCTATAGTCCATGGTAGCCTAAAACTTACGTCTATAATTCGGAAGAAGGAGAGGCAAGAACATGTTAAATTTATCTCAGCTGCCTTTCCAGGAAGTGGGAAACTAATTTGTTGTTTGGGATAAACAAATCCTTTTTTAGAGACCAAAAAAGAATCCAAAATCTTTGAAAAAAGTCAAGTGTGTGTGTGTGTGTGTGTGTGTGTGTGTGTGTGTGTGAGAGAGAGAGAGAGAGAGAGAGAGAGAGAGAGAGAGAGAGAGAGAGAGAGAGAGAGAGAGAGAGAGAGAGTGAGAGAGAGAGGGAGAGGGAGAGGGAGAGGGAGAGGGAGAGGGAGAGGGAGAGGGAGAGGGAGAGAGAGACTATAAAGTGGTATGCATGTGGTTATAACTGTTCCATAGTTTAAAAAAATCTGTGTTTATCAAGCAATGATAGATGAAATGTATACATACACAGTGAAGCATCACTCAGCCTTAAAAGGGAAAGGGTTTCTGGTCCATGGACTTTGAAAGCACTACACCAAGTGAAAGAATGCAGACACAAAGGGCAAAGACTATTTAACCCCATTTTATCTAAGAACAGCTAAGCCAAGCAGGGCTGCAGAAGCAGGAGGAATGAAGGTTACAAGGCACGGGGTAGGGGACAGATGAGGAGGGGTGCAGAGGGAATGAGCGATAACTTCCATGAATTTAAAGAGCTTCTCTCAAGGATGACGAAAATGTTCCATAAATGGATAGTGGTACAGGTTACACAATGTTATAAATGTATTTAAAGGACATGAACACACACTTGAAAATGGTTAAGATGGTAAATTTCATTATATGTCTATTTTACCACAAGAAAAACTTGGATTTAATAACCGAATTGACTTAACTACAAAACCAATACTTAGCACAAAACACAGAAGTTTAAATTTAATTACCATTTCTTTAGTCACCTATTACTGGAATTAATAAACATCAACTCCAGTTTCTATTTTCTTAGTTACATAACATACCAACAAACTATTGCAGGCCTCTCTTTCTCAGGCAACACTCCTTCCTTTATCCTCTCATCTTAGAAAAGGTGCAAACCCGTCGTATACTGACTGTCTTTAGAAGATTATACTAACTGATGAACTAAGACATCTCCAATTCATGGTCAACTTTCAAGCCCATGAATTAGCTAGCATATATTTAGAATGATTCCCTCTACTATTCTGTAAGTCTATAGAAGTTATGGACTGGATGCTTATGAGACTTCATTAAAAACTCTAACAGTTGTAAAACCAAAATCCATATTAACAATATGGATTTATAAACACAGGTCCGCTTCAATACACCTTAACAATAACTATTAACATAGGTAACATGGATATCTTTTTGTAGGGGTATAGATGTACCCTAGCCCCTCTTTCATAAAGAATATGTGAGCAGTTAAGGTACCAAAAAACCTGTTATAGTTTGAATGTGAAATGCCCTCCAGAGACTCATATGTTGCACACATGGTCTCCAGTTGATGGTACTATTTGGGAAGGTAGTAGAAATTTTAGAGGCAGGGCCTAGATGGAGGAATTGAGGTCACTGGAGTTGTGCCTCTAATTGGTTCCCAGTCGCTTCCTTTCTCTTGGCTTTCTGTCTGTCAAAAGATAGACCACCTTCTCCAACACAAATACTAATGCCTACCCAAGCTCAAGAGACCATGGACTGAGCCCTCTAAAACCAGAAACCAATATGAATATTTCCTTCCCTTTAAATTGCTTCTGTGGAACATCTGGTCACAGCCATGTGAAACTAATGCATGATTCATCATGTAAATAAGGCAAAAAGTAGTCTTGTTCATGTGTGAACAGAGTATGCAAGTACTTTAGAAATCCTAGGATAAATATGTAAAAAGTCTGCGTAGTCTTAGCAAAAAAACAAAACACTCAGCTTCAGGTCTATTCACTAAGCCCAGCTTGTTGACCTTTGTAAATGGATACTGGTAGTCTTATGGAGATGGTCAATGTTTTTCATTGAGAATAGGGTTATGCAACTCCATTTTAAAAGAAAGCTGAATCCAAACTATATACATGGATAATATAACAAATTAATATTACCCATGAACATGCTGTTAAATATGGGACTTATCAGTTACCAGGCAAATATTATGGAAAAAATAAGATCATCAAAAATACTTTGGGTATTTTGTACAGTCCAAAATCTGCCATGACCGTACTTTTGACATTGAATGGGTCCAAGTAGCAGATGGAGAAAAACAGTGATATATGGTGAATAATCAAATTGATGTTTCAACACCATAAATCTCCCCCCACCTTTATTCTTTCTCAACTTGCAAAACTTTTATGGAAATATTTTAATCTTCCCAATCTAAGAAGACTTTTGTTTATGCAAAGGAAAGGCCGTGCTGCATGGATTCTCAGAATAGTCAATCCCTTACCTCCCCTTCACTCTGATTCTTTGAAGAGTAGCCAATCCTGGAGGACTGTGAGGCCAGGCCCCGGCCAAAAGGTAAAAGACACAGTCACCACCTGTGTTAGAATAAAAAGCAAGGGAATCTCTTGGTTTGGTGTGCTTGCTAGCCTCAGTTTGTGGTCTGGCATGTTGTTTTTCCTCCTTCCAAGGAGAAATTGCCTTACTGATGTGTGTGTGTGTGTGTGTGTGTGTGTGTGTGAAAGAGAGAGAGAAAGAGAGAGAGAGAGAGAGAGAGAGAGAGAGAGAGAGAGAGAGAAATAATATTAAAGATCAAATAGTTAAATTAAATGACAAAGGTAGACTAAGCCTAAAAGTGGTACACAAGTGCAGAAGAACAAGATTTTTAAAAAATTATATATGTGGTAAGATGAAGACACAGAAGAGAGCCATGAAGCTCAAGTAGAATGTATTTTAGGAAGCAGCGGAGTAGAAAGGTAGGCTGCACATAACTGGTCTGTGGAAGAAGGTTTGAAAAGTCCTCATCCTTAACCAAGTCCCACATGCTGGGACATATGCCTTTGCTATTACATTCTGCCCCCATAATTACAACAAAAGATTCAGTACTCATCTCATGCTTGCTTTAACCTACATGTCTAACCCCTGTAAACACTGTATCTTCAAATTCTGAAACTACTAAGATCAGGCAGCTTTATGTTTATGATTTACTTTTCCAAATGAAGTTTCCATTAAGTTTCTCTGCTGCAGGATTCCCAATGAAATGTTTCAATGAAATGGACCCCCGTTCTCAGCAGACTCATTCTATGTGGCCTTTGTCTGGATTAATCAACTTCAGATCTCAGGGCCTCCTGCTGGTCTTAATTAGAGTATCTCTGCCCCAGGCAGAGTCAGATCTCAGTATTAGATCTTCCAACTTCTAAGAACAAAAAATATGGGCACCATTATCAAATGTCCAATGACTCTCACATCTGAATGAAACCAATCTGACATTTGGATTCTTCCCACAAACGAATTGATTCAGTGGCAGAGGATAGAAATCTCACATCTTTATCAGACACAAGTGCAGAGTACATGGAAACCCTGAGAGCTGAAAGCAAATGAGGCGGCTTTTGGCAGGAAGCACAGTCAACTCACCATGGAATTCAATGTAAAGCCACTGTTCTTATGTTATATGCTATCATTAGAAGGGAGGTACTGGATCCATTTCCTTCGAATGGTAAGTCTATTTCCATGGCAACTAGAGAATGTGCTTTTTGCTCCAGGATAAATGAACAAAATCCCCCATTAAGTCATGCATTTTCTAGGCATTTCTAGGACCAATACCAGCTCTAAGTCCTGACAAACACCCATTTGCTTCCTTATTTTTTTAAAAAAAATTATTTTTTATAGATATAGAAGAGACTCAGAATATAAATGTAAGAAATCAGCATCCTGACCAACACTGATTCAATTCAACCCTGGATTCAATACAAAATATTCCTGATGCTGAATGTCTTGTCTTGTTAAATGAAATTAAATTGGCTTCATTCCCACTGGCACTAACCCTGTAACTGCTATGCACTTAAGCAGAGCATGGCAATAGGAGAAAATGGTAGGGTTTTTTATACGAGCTCCCCCCCACCTCTGTAGCACTCCAATCAAATGCTGGCCACGACTCATGAATCTAACTGAACGATTATTTAAGTCTATAAACCTTTCTTTAGACACTGTCCATGGAAAGCAACTCCGGGGTCTCACTCCCTTGCACGTCTGTCTGTTAAGAATTTGTCTAGACATGCTTGAAAGCTCAGGACTACTTTTACAGTCTCTGGTGGCCAGCACTGTCATGAAGTTGAATGGCTCTGGGTTAGTCAATACCTTCACAAAAAGCTCTCAACCCCCAAAGCTCAAATGATCTATTTTCACTGTAAAATATGGACCTGCTCATATTTGACACACACAACAAAAACTCCTTGCCAATGTGCCATCAAGGGACCTTCCAGCAGGCTCTCACAGAGTTCCCTCTATAAGAAACATCTATAGGTAATAGAAAGAGGCGGAGTCTAATTCCATCCTTTCTTCCCCACTCCTATCTTTCCATCCTAGCCACAGGTTAGAATCATCTGTGAAGCTTGGCATTGAACTCTTTAGATATCTCCATTTAATAGGTCCAGCATGGAGCCCAGTAAGGACATTTGAATATATGTTCCTAATGACTCTGGTGCATAGTTCCACTAACCCCTAGAGACCACTAGACCTCTGAGCTTACATATCTAAAGCCTTATTATGCAAGTTATACAGTAATACATTTTCCCTTATTTCTTCATTGGCTACCACCTCCAAAAGTCCTCTTTGTGGAGGATGTTGGTTCAGAACTCTTTCTGAACATTAATATAAACGCAACATTTATACATATGCATACTCACAAATGTATCAGTGACAATATACAACATAAAAATCCTATATTGATTTCACTTTTCAAAATAATTTTCAAGATGCCATATTGTTTTGCTGGTTTCACTTAACAATATCCACTTGGTCCTTCTCTGCCTCTTTCCCAGTTGCTGCTAAGAACAAACTTGCCCCAGTTATAGTGAAAGCACATCCCTCAAAGTCTCAGGTATCCTCTGTGGTAGTGGAAAAGGTGCATGTGGCTACTGGCTGGAATTCAGGTTTAAAAGATGTCTTATCCTGGAGAGTGTGCGTGTGTGGGTGTTCGTGTAAGCACATTCATTTATCTGTAAAGGCCTAGGGTCAGCCTTGGGTGTTCCCCAGAAGCCATTCACTTTGGTTTTTGAGATGGTCTCGCACTGGGACCTGTGGTTTACTGTGAAGCCCACCCATCTACTTGTCTGCCTCCCCACTGCTGGGATTGCAAGTACGAGTCGCCATACTCGGATTTGTACATGGCAGCCAAGGCTTGAGCTCCAGCCCTCTTGTTGGGATAGCAATCACTTTCCCAACTGACCAATCCCCTCTGGCCTCACTATCGACTCTAAATACTGAATTTGCATATTGGACAATATGTAAAAGATCTCACTGATAGCTTTTATTGATTACTTACTAATGTGATGATGTTAGACAATTGGACCAAATAAAGCAAAATACTAAAACTATTTCTGTTCACTTTCATAATTTTAATAATCATAAAATGTAAGGTTCTTATGCGTTACAGATTATATGTCTATGGAATGACTCTAACTGATGTTCACTATAGTTCATCTGCTGTTCTAAAATCTGCCACAGTGGACATTATTCTAGACTGTGTGGTCCTTGATAAAGGCTCTCTGCCTCCAGGACAAAATATGGAAGTGTTTTTTCTACAAAGTGGGGATTTAACTGTCATCTACTGCACAAAGCCGCCAAGATGTGGAAGTCTGCATTCCACAGGACAGGCTCAGCGTATCAAGAGTGGAGGGTTCGAAACCGAGTTCAACAAGAAGCACATATGGCAGTGATCCCCAATGGCAGAATTTAAACCAAACTTTCATACACACACTAAAATACTCATCCAAATAAACATGTCAACTAGTTACATGAACCCCTCCCCAACTGCTGCACATGAAAACATTCAAGTTAATAAGGAATAAAATTCAACCTGGAAAATTCTGAAGGGACTCAAATAGCAAATATTACATTCTAAGTTTCCACTACTCCCAGCAGGAACAATATGGCTCAAAATATTTAGAAGTTTAAAGTAACCCCTACACTTAAAAGAAAAAAAATGCTTATAATTCTAGAACACAATGCACCTTGAGTCCTAATAATGTTAATTCATAACCAGTAATGTGTCTTTGCTTTCCAGCCTTGGCCAAAGCCTTATTCTTGGGATCTGTTCTTTAATCACCTCAAATGTTTTTTGAGGCTCAAAAGTTCTTTTAAAAGATTTGTTTTCTACTAACAAGTAAGGGCCTGAAGTTAGCAAACACTATTCTCAAAATAACTTTTATGTACAGAAACTGATAGTGCTGACCATGTGACAGCCCAGGTGCTCACTCTCAAACTCTACTTGTTAGTTATTGATGATCTTGCCAGAGAAACTGCCAAGCAGAAATGCTGGTACAAACCCATAATCCCAGCACTAGGGAGGCTGAAGGAACAAAATTTCCAGTTCCAGGCAAGGCTAGCCTACTTAGCAAGACCCTGTCCCAAACATACACAAACAAATATATACCTTTTAACAGATGTAAATCTGTTGTGCAAATCCAGAGGCAAAAAGGTTGTTTGAGCCAGAGGACCAATGAGTTTTCTGCAAGATTGTGTCTCCTTGCAACAACAGAAGCTAAATCCCCAAACATGAGCTGAGTAAGGAGGACATGGATGCTGAACTGGATTGGGAAAAGCCCTCAACCCTGCACAAAGAGCTTCAGACAACTGAGTACGCTGGGAGTGGGAGTAGTGGTCTTCCCCAGAGAAGAGCACCCTAATTGGTTCCCCAGGGACAAATAGTCATTATATAGATTCAACAGAATATATTTAAGAATATATATGTTTATACAAATCTTTATATGCATACAATAACAGCTGATGAAAAAGAAGCCATGAATTTGAAGGAAAGTGAGTGGTGTATGGGAGGGCTGAGAGGGGAAAGAGGGAGGAGGCAATTAAAACACAACCTTAAAAAAACAACCACAATGAAGCAGAGGAGGGGAAGGAAAGGCAAACTGGGCTATAAGCTCTTTGTTTATCTGCAGTGCCTGGAAGAGCTCTCAGCACACAATATACTTCAAATACTTGTTTAAAAATCACTCAGTGGAGAACAGTGGTTACCCCATCTTTAAACAAAGCATTGAAGGTTGATCAAAAGTTTCAGTCACAAACAGAAGTAAGGACCTGGCATCTGTGAGGCTCTGGACAAGTCCTCAGGTGTAGATAGAGTTCCTCTCACTAGCCAACCACAGCCTCCTGAAAGGCACAGACAGGACTGGTAAAGTCTTTGGGGGCAACCAGGGTCTCTCCCCAGTCCTGTTCCCATTCAGAACTAAGCACCAGACCACAAAGCAACAGCCTTTGCAAAATCCTTTAACTAGCAGAATGAAGGATGCTAGGATACAAATAAAATCCCAAAGCCGTTCACAAGGGTCGTATATCATATATTCAGCGTATCAGATATTTACATTATGATCCATAACAACAGCAGCAAAATTACAGTTATGAAGTAGGAATGAAATAATTTTATGCTTGGGACTCACCACAACATTGGGATCTGTATTAAAGGATCCCAGCATTAGGACGGTCAAGAACTACTGCCCTTGGAAAGAAGACATATGTAGGGCCCATGTTAGACTTGCCTAATTATTAAAGTCACCCGATACAACAGTGGAAGCCCAGGAGCAGCCTCCTTTGGCCTCACCTATATCACAAAAAGACCTTCCAAATACTTAAAGAATTCTGGACCAAATGTAATAATGACAAATTAGACCAAATTCAAAGCAGGAAAAAGCACTTATAGCTACCATAAACAAAAGGAATTAGCTGTCAGAGTAGCAGGCCAAGAAGCTGAAGAAGGCTCTCAAGAGCCTTGCATGGGAGTTCTAACTAGGGGTGAGGATGCGTAGCTGGCCCTGTGAACTGCTGTTCTAGTTTGCTTTCTATTGCTGTGATAAAACATTCTGAATAAAAAACAACATGGAGGAGGAGAGGGACATCTGGGCAGGAACTCAAAGCAAGAGCCCAGAGGTAGGAACTGAAGCAAAAGCTGTGGAGAACTGCTTCTTACTGGCCTGTTTCTCATGGCTCTCCTAGCTTGCTATTTTGCTGTACAATCAGGACCATCTGCCCACAGTGGACTGGACCTTCCTACATCACTAATCAAGCAAAAGCCTCTTTAGACTTGCCTGTGGACCATTTGACAGAGGTATTTTCTCAGTTCCAAGTTGGTCTTCTTCGGCAATGAGAGTTTGGCTAGCAAGTTAAAAGGAATTGATGAAGGGTACAGCGGCACCATGAATGTTCTCAAGAAATAAGGATTAAGGATTAAGGGACAGAAACAAAGTACTCAATCTGCAGGGAAGACATAAAAATCTACCAACAAAGAGCAGGCTGACACGTGATCCATTAAAAAAAAACAAACTCCCAGTGTGACCCTAAATCCTTTTCCTTTCCTGACCAGCTCTGCCTTCCAGTATTTCTCTTGCTTCTGCTCTTCCATGAAGTAAAATATACACATTATGATTTTTCAGAAGGTCATTGACTCTATCAAAAAATCAAATATTTTTAAAGCCCAATAATTACCCTAATGGGCATATCCATGGCTTAAAATTTTGCAAAACCATGCTGCCTATCTGTTCTGTGGGGGACTCTGCGTATTTTAATACAAGGTTAGGCCAGATCCAACTGGAATGTGTTGAGTACTTTGGGGCCATAATTGCTGGAGCGGTCATTTTCTAAACATTCCACTGTGACTACACGGAGATGCTGCTGCAGGTAGGCAAGCATGCTCTATAGAACCAGATTATTCAGAAATCCAAGAAGAAACCAGGAACGATAAACCAACCACTGTTGCTACTCAATAGTGACGTCATTTCAATAAATCACATCAGCTACTATTAGATCACAGCTCATAAATATCAGAAGTTTAAGGTCATTCCTCATCTGCAGATTCTTGAGGCCATCCTGGGCTACATGAAACTGGAAGGAGGGGAAGAGAGGAAGAAGAACGATGGAGAAGATGATGATTAGTACTTTGATCTCCCTGTGCATTCCGTTTGCAAATCGGCTAAGCTGGTTCTTCTGTATAAAGGAGGTGGGGTTGCAGGAGAGGGGAGAGGAGCGTTGGGATCAGAGATGGAAGCTTCGGCTTCCTCTAGAACGTAATCTATGCCCAAGGGATTGAATGTAAATGGGGGAGCATGATTTCTGGAGCACCATGATGGAGTGATAAAGACAAGATGGAAAACAAGGGATAAACAATAGGAGGACCAGCTTGTGTAAAAACCTCTCAGCAGGAAGTAGGATGGAGACATCTGATTAAGAGCCACCAGCAACCGAACCCCTTGGACTTTTATGTCACACTACCCCTGGGCTTTGTAAGCCTCCATCTGCTTCACTATGATTACGAAACCAAAGTTAGACAAATCGTTGGGGATAGCATCCAACTAACTCCATCACAGATAAAGAGCACAAAAGGAGCTAATCAGAATAGAGAACTACAGAAAGCACTGTGACTGCCACTGAGGGGAGACAGGTGAGTCTTCGATGCCAGCCCAGCCTTGGCACAGCAACTAAGCTTCATCTGAAAGGTAATTAAGGCAGGAATAAAAAGACCCATTTAGAGAGATTGTTACGGTATTTTCAAGCAAAGTGAATTTTTTCAGGTTGCTTTGGGTCTATTAATAATTATTAAAAGAGCAAACATTTCTACAAGTTGGAATTTATAGTCACAGGTATGTGTGTGTGAGCCATGTACTCTTGCTCCCAGCAGGTTAACCGGAACCTTCTCTTCTCTCACTTTAAGATGAGTGGGAATAAAAGAATCCTCCCAGGCTGGGAGAGTCTCTTTGTTTACAGCTGACAAAAACCACTGTGCAGAATGGGCTCTGAGATCTGTCACATGGCATAATAAAGTGTTCTTTTTTACAGATTCATCTTTTCACTAAGGTAGGAGAGACAAGGAGACAAGATCTCTCACCCACAGAATAACATCTTCATCATCTTAGGATACTAATGGATCCTCCACTGAGAATCTGCAAATTGATAAATCTGGCTAGCTTTTCTGTAAACAGGTTAATGTGTTATTTTAACTCCAGTAAGTGGTCCTTTCACCTCCCCAGAGGGTTATCGCAACCACTCAGATGCTGTAGCTTCAGCAATTTCTTTTCTCCCTAACTGAAAGCTGCACTCACGCTCCCCAATCTTTATGGAGATGCCACTATGCTCCCTCTAGCATCAGCTTTGTGACAACAGTGGGGGAATGCTACAAACCTTCCTCCATTTGTGGCTGTCCTCACAAACAAAGTAAATGTTTGCCAGTGTAAACGCTATGGTGAAAATGCGAGCTCAGTCTGCCAAGCTGACAACGTCCAACATGTGAACTCCACCTTAGCAGCCTCGGCTCAGAAACAAGGGTGTCTTCCTCGCTCGGTTCCAGCACTTCTGGTGGGGCAACCTGATGCTCATGCATGGAAAGCTAAGAAATCCCACTAGAACAGCACAACATTGGTGGCTATGATCCTGAGTCTTGGCAAGCAATTGCAAATTAAGAACTTCATACCAGGAGTACTCAATCCAGAATACAAGTCAATGCAGACTGCTTGCCCAGCATGTACAAGAGAGGCCCTAAGCTCAACCTTCAGTGCTGGAGGGGGAGAGAAGCGCTTTAGAGCTTTAGAGTAGACACCCAGGTGCTATGGATATGCATAGCCACAGATTGCCTAGAGAGCTAAGGAGGGTTATTGTTACACTGAAATTATTCAAGAATACATCTACTCAAAACCCAAGCCATATAAGTTTGAACTATTGGGTAATTTGAGGGCAAGGGGATTAAGCGTCTGTTCCATAATTTCTTTAACACCCACCCCATACGTCAGAGCAAAAATCTTGACAAAGCACTCTTACCCATTCTGAAAGAGTTTGGGCACTGACTGGTATAAAGAAGCAGAGGCATTTACAGGAATTGAATGAGAGTCTCTTGGACCCATGCCTGTTAGTGGATTCAAGTCAAGGTGTTTCAAAAATACATCAATCTGGCCATCCTCTCAAAGCTATTGTCTGCCCTTCCCCTAGAACAGTCATCAGTTGACAAAGTTCTATCTCCCAAAACGCTAAAGGACAAGTTTAACTACAGACCCAATTATAATATTCTTACACATGGATTTCTTAAATGTCTGCTATCCTCTATGTACAGACGAACACTCCAGAATCTTCCTACCTACTATTCATGTTCAAAACATATTCTATAAAATCTTGGGGGTTACTTGGGAATTGCTCCTTCTGTAGAGCTGGGGGTGGGGTCAATTTGATGCACACCAAATGCTCTGTCTGAACTACAACATAAGCCTGCATTAAATTGTTTTCCTTGTTAAGTGATCTCAAAATGGACATTTTCCAAACAGCTATGTGTGGGTTTTGAATGGAAGTCAACACAGAAAGTTAAGAGTGCTCAGGCACACATGGGACCTCCATATCAACCTCCAACCAAGGTTTATGGGCTATCAGGGAAAAGGGGGAAGATTCTAAAAGCCAGAAGATAGGAAGGACTGAAGCAAAACAGTGTCTTCTAAACATGGCAGGTCCGAGGCACTCACCATCTCACAGCTGTGATTGCCTGCCTAAAGTTAAGCCAGTCAGCAGTCTAGCACAGAGGACTAATGGGCATCCCTACCTGTAACTGAAGAGGGGAGTCGGCTTTCTTTAAGGGTGTGGCCCTGGTAGGTGTACTATGCTCCAATGGATGCCTCCATACCTGAGAGTATCGACTGAACACATGGGTTGTTTTAAAAGAAAACCCAAAAAGAAATAAGCAAGCAAGCAAGCAAACAAACAGAAAACAGAGAACACAGAGTTGGGAAAGGGATGAGGGAAGGTGTCGACCTGGAAAGAGTTATGGGAATGAGCAGAGATAAATACAATCAAAACACATTGTCTTAAATTTTCAAGGTATTAATAAAGACCTAAATTAAAAAGAATTGAAAAGTGTTCCTTCTCACCATGGAGTGTATACAGTGTAGTGTGTAGTCTGTCGGAAGCCACAGATAGGCAAAGGGTGGTGGGAGGAACAAAGCATGGTCCTAGCCACCAGACTGAGACATCCACAGCTTTTACCTGAGGCGCACAGGCTGCTTTGCTTCACTGGTTCCTGGTGTAGTCTAGAAACCTATGGCTTGTCTAAGACAGTTGTTCTCAACCTTCCTAATGCTGCAACCCTTTCATACAGTTCCTCGTGTTGTGGTGACCCCCCCAAACATAAAATTATTTTTATTGCTACTTCATAACTTTAATTTTTCTACTATTGTGAATCATAATATAAATATCTGTGAATTTTCCAAAATTCATGGGCCACCCCAGTGAAAGGGTCATTTGACCCTAAGGGGTTATGACCAACAGGCTGAGAACCACTGCTGTAGGGCCAATAAAAGACTTTGTCCAAAATAAGATCTCAACCAACATCTACATAGTGCGTCTATGAAACTCAGCTGCTGGAATAACTACAGTGGGGAACAAAATCAGTCAGTCCAAGCACTGAAAAAAAAAACGTGTCGTCACCATGCCAAAATCTGAAAATGCAGATCAGCACAGCTGCCCTGAAATGCACAACCATTTAAAAACTTCACTAACAGTAAAGAAAATATTTTCATGGCACTCTACCCAGATGCTCAGTTTGAACACTGACTACTGTCCTAACACCTCTCACGCCTGCCTTGTCCCCATCTGAAGCTTAATAGCAAGCTTCAGATTAATTAAAAGCTTAATAAGACCCAAATACATTTTCTTTTATTTTTGACATTCCAATATAATTGGAATTATACCATTTCCCCTTTCCCTTTCCTCCCTCCAAACCTCCTCATATACTCCTCCTCTCCTTTTTTTCAAATCTGTGTCCTCTTTTTTAATTGTTATTACATACACACACACACACACACACACACACACACATTGTGTATATTTTTCCCCATCCACTTTTGCATGTCTATTGTTAATGTCCTTGTTCAGGTCATATTTAGTCATGGAGTTAGGACTACACTGCATAGTCAAACACTTTTATCTGTGCACATTTCATACTTATGAAAGAATGGACTAAAAATGCAAAAAACAAAAAACAAAACAAAACAAATTGATAAAATGATTCATTGCCAGGTATCCTAGTTTGCACTCTGATGAAAAGTAACGTAGAGAAGAAAGTATTTATTCAGCTTACATGTCCTAGGTCACAATCCATCAGTGAGAGAAGTTAGCCAAAGAACTCAAAGCCTGAAGGTAGGAACTGAAGCAGAGGCTGTGGAGTAACACTGGTCACTAGATTGTTCCTCAAGAGGCATCTTGCTTTCTTACCCAACCCAGGAGCACATGCCAAGGGGTAGTACCACACACAGTGGAGTGGGCCCTCTTACATCAACTGTTAATCAAGAAAACATTTCACAGACTTACCTATAGGCCAACCTGATGAAGGCACCTTCTCAATTAGGTTTCTTCTTTCCAGAGAACCGTAGCTCTGTCTGGTTGATAAAACCTAAGTACCACCTCAGGACAGATTGGACCATTTGAGTCGGGGGAAGGGCAGATACTGTAAGTCTACTAGGAGACTCCAGTGAAGCTAGAGATCTCAAACTAAATTGAACCCAAAACAGGCTTGTGGGTCTAGAGAATGCTGGTTCCCTTATCTCGACACTGTGGCACTGGCTGTCATTCCCAGAGGAATTTCTGAGACAAATTTTCTGCTCCATCCTCTGGGCCATTCAGTCCTAGAAGTTGGAACTGAGGTCCATGATTAGAGAGGAAGGCATCTAGTCAGGCTTTCTGAGAAAATGGCCTTCAGCACCACCCCATACCACTTCTTTAAAGTTGGCGTACCAGACAATGTGGTTGGCCTCTGGGTAGACTATGGCACAGGCATCTTCACACTGAGGCTGGGTACAGCTGAGACAGGCACAGAACAGATGGAGATGATAATCACTCTGAGCTGAGATTACTTTAGTGAACATTAGAAGTACACATGCCCCCATTCACCTCAGTTCCTCTCCCAAAGCATGTACTCCTGAGTCCAGAAGAACTAGAAATGGGGGAGGGACATCCCAAGTCTACCTCCTACTTTCTCTATTTTTCACTTACTAGAAAGTAACTGTGCAGCTCACATGACTCTGTCCTGGTTTGCTGCAACTCCCAGTTTATATCCCTGAGATGACTCAAGTCTCAGGGTTTGACACAGTTGCACAATCCTTAGGGTCCAGGATACCTGAGCCCCAAAAGAAATGGCCTTTGCAGCTCACATCCCTGTGAACCCTTGTCTTGTCTTTGGCCACTCAACTTCATCTGATGGTGGCTTGCCTCTCCTTTAATTAATAACTATAAAGCTCAAATGTATTCACAGAGATGTGCATTAGAAGTAGGAGGCTTCAGACCTTGATGGACCCTGGAGACTTCCATTTTTGAAATCTTATTCTGTGACAAGCTATTCTCTGACCATAACTTCAGATCAAGTCAACTTCCTGTCATCCATGAACACCTTGGATTTCTCAAAGCCCTCATTGTTCCTCCATACAACATTCCCCCCTGGTATACTTTCTGGGTCACACATCCTATCACATTACCATCCTCTCAGCAACACATCCTTTCTGTGTTACTTTTCTATCGCTGGGTACAATGCCAAGGCAACATATAGAAGGAAGGGTGTATTTGGGGCTTACAGTTTAGAAGGGATAGGAGTCCATCACCAGGATGGTGGGAACAGGGGTTGTGGGGGTGGGATGAAGGCAGATGTGGCACTGGGCAGCAGCAGAGAGTCACATCCCAACCCACAAACAGGGGGCAGAGAGTGCCATGGGGATGGCACAAGGCTTTTGAAACCTTAAGCCCTTCCCAGTGACACATTCCTTCAACAAGGCCCTGGTCCTAATCCTTCTCAAACATGTACAAACTGGGGGCCAAGTTTTCAAATGCCTGAGACTTAAAGGAGAACATCTCATTCAAACTATCACACTGTCCCTTCCCAATGTTTGCTCATTGCACTCAAAGCTTTCAGTCCAGGATTGAGCATACTTGGCACAAAATAGGTCCCTAAATGACTGCAGAAAATGTTTGACTGGTGCCATTGCCCAGCGACAGTGTGGAATTGCACCAGTTGCTCCTTCAGCTCCTGTTTCAAATTAACTTGCCTCACATCCTCAATAATCTCATACCATTTCCCTCTCTTTAATTACTATCACAGGCATAATTATCTCTCCTTAACTACCAGAATAAAGTCTAATCCTGGACCATCCATCTGAACCTCTGGAGAGCTTGCCTATCACCTTGAACTTGAAGTTTGTCATCATCCAATGATGGTTTACTCATCTATCTTTTACAGCAGTTAGATCTGGGTCTCCTTTTCTTCCCTATGGCACACTAGACATAGAACTTTTCCAACATGATTCTCTGTTTCTTTGTCCCAGTTACCATGAGATTTGAATCAATTACTGCACTGTTATCACTTGATGCCTTCCACTTCCACAGTTGCACGGTATCTCTGGGATTGCTTGATATTTGTCTGTATCTCTGAAACCACCTCAAGGCATCAAGTTGGGTAAAATCAAAAGGCCTTGTCTTGCTAGTCTTTGTATTCTCAGGCTCTGAGCAATTTCCAGGATGTACTCAAAAGCCACTGGCACAGAACTGGAAAGATGGCTCAGTGATTAAGAGCACTTGCTACTCTTGCAGAGGACCCCTGAGTTTGGCTCCCAACATCTACATGGTACTTCACAACTGTGTATAACTCTAATTCCAAGGAGATCCAACACCGTCTTCTGACTTCTTTGGGTACCAGGCAAGCACATGATACACATACATACATGCAGGCAAGCACTCATACACATAAAAAATTAATCAATTGCATTAAGAAGCCATTGGCTGTGTTAATGGAAACACCACTAACAGCCAGGCCTGGGTTTTCACAGCTCTGCCAAGCATGCTGAATTAGAATACCCTTGGGTTTCTTCAGTACTAGCACCTGCAACTTGTTTGCACAAATTGCACTTGAATGGACACTCAGAAATCGCCAGGCGGCACTTAGGAATCTAGGAAATGCTTCAGAGCCTCACCCCATTTCTAATTGGCGTAATTCCCCCAAATGCCCGAAGAGACAGCACCATCTTTGTTTTGTGAATTTGCTCAGAAAATAGAGGCAAGGCTTACCAACTAGGTTGGGCTAGGACAGGAGGGGCAGTCAGGGAAGGAAAGCAAGCTCAGGTTACAGCCAAGGTCAGCAGGCAACACAAACCCCTAGTCCGGGAACTTTGGACTCCTCTCAGTCCAGATGCCAAAATAAATTACTCTAAGCTTATGAAATGCCTGTAAACTTCCATTTGTGACTTTCGTCATTTGTATTGTATATTGTTAGTGGCTAGGGTGGAAATTAAAAACAAAACAGACATCTTGAGTCTGACCACCACAGTTGTCCGCTCTGTGAGGGTAGCTATGGACAGATGTTGAACTGCCTAACCACTGTGTGTAGTGTCCATGCGGTTCTGAGGAGACCCTCATCACCTCCTCTCCAAAATTCCTAGTGGTATTAAGGTTTGGAGAGAGCTCTTTGGTTAAGAACATTCTCTGCTCTTGTAGAAAACAAGAATTCAGCTCCCAGTACATCAGGAGGTTCATAAGCACCTGTAGCTACAGCTGCAAGAGATCTGACACCTTCTTTTGATCTCCATGGGTACTCACACACATAAATAATAATAATTTAAAAACTAAACCCTTTTTCTTAAAAAAAGGGGGGGGTGAAGGGGGAAGCATAACATTTGGAGACCAGAAAGATGACTCAGAGGTTAAAAACACTTGTTCTTGCAGAGAACTTGGGTTCAGTTTCCTATACCTACACAGTAGCTCATTTCATTACTCCATTTTCAGGTGTTTAATCCCCTCTTTTGACCTCCATGAGCACCAGGCATTTCCATGGTACACATACATACATGCAAACACATGCAGGTAAAAGTAAATAAATCTAGAAAAGAAAATTTTAAAAAAGGACCAAAAAACAACTGCCAGGTAAATTTGGCCTACAAACCCAAAATTATAATGTAGATTTTACTTATCAAATGGACTTTATCTTTAATAATGCCTTTGATAGTATATTTCACCTGAGAACCACAGTATACACATATTTCTTTAGAGAAATAATTCCTACTATGGGAGTGAATATATGAACATCATTTTAGTAATGGGAACAGAATCAAAGTTCAGATAACTGCTTTGTCCAGCTTCTAGGGCTTCACTTGCATTAGAGAACCTTCTGGCAACCTTTGATCCCCACAAGCCACCTCTTCTCCTATTCTGTGACCCCTCCCCCTCCACGTTGTAGCTGATGAGGTAGTAGAAGAGCCAGTAACCCCAAGTCCCAAATGCCTGTGAGGGCCATGAAGGACGTCTTAGAGAGACTAAACATAAGAGCCCACGTTCTGGCTGCATGCAACCAGAATATGGTATCCTCAAATACACCTTTTTCACAATGGTTATTTTAAACTGACTATATTGACAAGCTGCAGGCATGGTAGAAGTAAACAGAGTAGAAGTTTCCCGACTTCTCATGAAGGAAATCAATCTACTGGCCAGAGTATCTTTAGCTCTGTACCAGAACAAAAGGATCATTCACCATGTCAGTCACACTCTGGTTGCTGTAACAAAATATCCACACAAATACCTTAAAGGATGGGAGTTCACTTCCCATGTCATCTCTGTCTAGGCTCAGCTGGCTCCCTTTCTTTGGGATGGGGAGTCTAGGAGCATTAGCACAGAGGGTCCAGTGGAGGGAGCACAGCTGTTCACCATGATGGGAAGGGGAGAGAGGAAGAGCCTAGGGACAAGATGCACCCTTCAAAGATGTATCCAGTGGCCCTACATCCTCCAACCAGGCCTCAGCTCCTAGGACTTTCTTAATGGATTCATCTGTTGTTGTCAGAGCCTACATGATCCATTATCTCTCTGCAATGACTCAGTGGGTAAAGCACTTACCACCCTGTCTGTTAGCCTGGGTTTGATCCCCAGGAACCATATGATAAAAGGAAAGAACTGACTCCTGTAAATTGTCCTCTAACCCTACAAATGCATCATGGTGAGCACACACACACACACACACACACACACGCACACACACACCAAGAAAATATTAACATCAGCTGACAAGAAAGTCCCTAAATGAGCCATGAGCCCCTGAATGGTATTTGTGGATTTAGATTTAAACACTGACCAGTGGAGCAGGTGCCAATGTAAAGCTGTGTGGTCAGCTTTCCCTTGCTGGCCATGGTTTTCCTGGGCATTTCCCTATAGCTTGACTTCATACTACTCTTCTGAGTACCTGGTAATTGCCACTTACTCCAATAATGTGACTCTGGCCTCCTGGTTTCTCACCTCTGGACCTGGTCTACTTTACCTACACTCTCAACAGAAAATAGAACTGTCCTACACGTGGTGTGCTCAGTGCAAGACAGAATAGGGTTGTCAGCATTCTCTAAAGTGGGTGCCTCTATTGACACAGCCTAGGTCTGTCCATTAAGCCTACTTGTCTTTTTATTGGCATTTCCAGATTTATCTCTTGAACTGAAGATTGCCAGATGTGGTATTGATAAATTCGTGCACTAACTTCTCGGTGTGCCCGTAGAGCATCCCCGTTGCTCACTTGCTGTAAAGCATTTTCTTGCACTATGCGCGTCTCTGTGTCCTTCACCTGCAGTCTTAGAGGGACTGCTGTTCAAAGCAATTGCCCTTCTTTGGATCTACTTGTAAACTTGACCCAGGGAGTGCCAGCCAGTCTAGCACCCTCAAAATGCAGACACAGGAGTCAGAGACAAACCAAAGACACACAATTATGCTGAAGTAGACACACAATTAATGTCTGCTATCCAACATCCCAGAGCATCTTCAGGTTTCAATAAATTCCACAATCCCCCAGTATTAGTTTTCTGTTGGAGCTTTACAAATTACCACAAACTCAGAGGCCTGAAACAGTACAAACCAAAGGCCTTGCATTGGAAATATATGAAGAATTATAGAGACTCAGCAACAGGAAACACAAGGAAAGTTGTCTGAGACATTTCTTCAAAGAAGATAAATAAATGGCCAAAAGTGTTCAACCTAAATCATCAGGGAAATGCAAATAAGAACCAGGAGGTATATATATATATATATGGATGATTTTGTTCTGTGTATTTTGCTTCCATTGAAATACACATACATTTACTCTCTCATAGTTCCAGAGCTCAAAAGCCCTGAAAGCAAAGACTGGCAGGGATGTGTCATTTCTTGGGCCCCAGGGAGGCAGCCGTTTCTTGCCTTTTCTGTCTCTAGAATCACTGGCGTTCTTTGACTCTGTCCTCTCCCTATATTATTTTCAAAGCCAGCCTCATTCTCAGATCTCTGTCCCTAAAGAAAATTTCTGCTATTACAACTCCTTCTCTGACTCACCCCTTCCTTACTCTCCCCCAATATGGGGCCCTTGTGAGAATTTCAACTCTAATTAAATCAGATACACTCCCACAATCCGCACTCCCCTCTGCTCCTATGGCCCTTCTGACATGTGGAGTAAGACCCAGTCCTAGGATTTCAGTATGTCCCCAACAGCTCATGTGATAGAAACTTAACAACAAAATACCTATGTTAATGAAATTTGGAGGTGCACAGTTTGAGGGAAGTAATTAAGGTTAGACTAGGTTAAAACTCCTGTGGCTTTCCTTGGTCACTCTACTCTAGAGTTTAAAAAAAAAAATCTCTTGCTTCCAGTCTGTATGTTCACTGTTTCATATAGAATAGTTCCAAAAGCTGTGGTCAGGTCAGTCAACTTTCCAGCAAAGATGTGGGGAATATGTAGCCCTTAGCTCTAGCTGAGATGCTATCAGGGCACTTACAGCTTTACAAAAACAAGAAAGTCTGTCCCAAAGGCACTCACAGGTCTGAGCATGCGCAGGACCCACGCTTATTCTTGGACTACCCAACTCCTAACGCAAGCCAATGGACTCTACGTTTTACAAATCACCTTCTCTTGGGGTGTTTTGGTGCAGAAACCAAAAATAGACCAAGATAGCAAGTTTTGGGGATTCAAATGTGATCATCATTGGAAGGTCATTCCTGTCCATCCCCTCCTACAGTCCTCCAAGTATCTCCTTTCCTTTCTTCAGTTAGCCAGTGACTGTGGCTTACCGCCATGACACTTGCAGCACTAGTCTCTACTACTACTGTTCTGAGTCAGAGGCTTTCTCCTGTTTTTAATTTTTTGAAATTCATTCTTTGGTGATTCATAAGTATACACAATGGGTTATGATTCTATCCATTCCCTACCCCTTTGCCCCCTCTTATTCTGTCTCATTCTTTGGACTCTTTTCTTTCCAATATGTATTTTTTTAAAAAAAATAATAATAATAACCCACTGAGTTTAATTGGGGTTGCTTACATGCTCATGGGTGTGAGATTATTTGTTGAATCATAACCATGGCTGTACCCCTCCACCCAGCAGTCACTAACCAATAGCACCTCGGTTAGGAGGAGGGGCTCACGTGCTCCCCCAGCTTTGCTGAAATGTTGGCTGGCTTGATCTTGGGGTGCAGGTGACCACAGCTTTCAGAGCCATTCTGAATGAAATGGTGAGCATGCAAGCTGTGAGCCACATGTGACGTTTTCTAACTCTAGAGGAGGGTGATGGAGGAAAGCCATGGAGGTTTGCATATAGTAAAATTATTTCCCTGGAAACAGGGCAGCCAGCAGAGAAGAGACATAAAGGGTCTCTAGGGGTTAAGAGAGAGGGAGGAAGAGAAGAAAGAAAGGAATGGGGAGAGAGAGAAAGAAAGAGAGAGAGACTTCTATATCACCCTGGACAGTTACAGTCACAGCAAAAAGGAAGGAGCTGGAGCATCCCTGGACCCATAAGTACCAGACACACCACAGGAATGGGAGCTTCTATGATAGCCTCAGCAAGAAAAGCCAAGACTCCAGATGTGGTGTCACACATCTGTAATCCTAGCAATCCTGAGGCTGAGGCGAGACGATTTTGAGGCTGGGCTAACATGAGCTCCAAAAAAAAAAGGGGGGGGGAACAAAAGCAAGAAGAAAAAAAGGAAGAAGAGAAGGAAGGAGGGGCAAGTGCCAGAACAACTTAGAGGGTTTGTTTTCAGACAGTAGCGCCTAAAGACTCCCCGTTCTAGTTTTAAGATGGAGCTTGGATGGTAGAACCTTCAGATGTCTCGTAGAGATATATGATTCACTAACTTTCCAGACAAATTTATCAAAACCTGGCATTGATTTTTCATTGGTCTGGTGAGCAAATAGATATTAGTCTCAGAAAACAGCTAGGTAGGCTAGGCTCCCTTCTTCCTGGGTCTCTGAAGGGAAAGACCATTACATTGTCTGCTAGAGGGTTAGTACTGCCAATTAATCTGACTTTGACCTAGAAATTTTATTTATGTAAAACACAGCGAGGTATTTTATTAGCATGCGGGGGTTCCTGGAAGAGCAAAGAACATTCTTTGTTCAGTGTATGATCTTAGAATTCAGGCATCAGTTCTATTTCATTCTCTGAAGCCATCGCCTCTGGCAGCCTGGCCTTTATTGGTACATGTTTGTTGAAATGGGAGGGGGCTGTTTGTTCGTCCAGGGTGGAGAAGCATTGAAGGTAGCTACATATTGCCTTTTTCCTCTCCTCTCAGGTTATAATCTTTAGTCAGTATACATAGAGTAAACTGTACGTGACCCAAAGCAAGGCTGAGGGCTGGGGTTACCTGCACAAGTCCGCTGTTCCTGGGTCAGCTCATACCGGATTTTAATTATGAGCACCCAGAGTTATTGCCTTCGGTACCAAGAAGTTCCTTTTCTAAAATGCTGTTCCGCAGACTTTGTCTTGTGTAACCAGGAAACATTAAATGGGAGGGAAACAATGTCTCCACTCCTCTCTCAAAGGTCGGGAAAAGTGATACAAAGCCACTTAGAAACACAGCAAACCACCCACCGCTCCCCAGCCTTCCCTGGCTCATCCGCTTAGCTCTCTCTGTCTGGAAAATGGTTTCTAGACATAGCCTTTGCACCGGAGGAATCCAGTGTGTCTGTTTTGTTTAGGGAGCACAGGTAAGACTCACAAACGCAACAGAACTAAGGTGAGTACCACCTCTTCCCGATCCTCATTTTCCCTGTGCCCTGAACCACCCTCAGATGTCCCACGTTCCCACAACAGTCTTCAGGTCGCACAGCCTTTCTTTTCTTCCCACAAGGCCCACAGTTCCCCAGCCATGAGAACCAGTCTCTGCTACAGAATGAAGGGCAGATAAAGTCTAGCATACACGATGAAGGGAGTAATCTTTTTTTTTAGTTTTCAGAATTAATTATTTTTATGTGTGGGGGTATTTTGCCTGCAAGTATGTCTGTGTGCCACCTGCATGTGGTACCCTCCCCCCCCCCCCAAACCCCGGCATCAGATCCCCTGAGACTTGAATTATAGACAGTTCTGAGCCATCATGTGTGTGAGAGGAATCAAACCCATGTTAAGAGCCAGTGCTCTTAACTGCTGAACCATCCCTTCAGCCCCTTAAATTTTTTATTTTATGTATATGTGTGTCTATGCATATGCATGTGGGTACCTTTGGAAGCCAGGCAGACCCCCTGGAGATGGAGATAGAGGTAGCTATGAGCTGTTACGTAGGTACTGAGAACCAAACTCTGGTCCTCTTCAAGAGCAACAAGCACTTGGCTGATGAGCCATCTCTCTAGCCCCAGAAAGAAACCATCTCGGGAACCATTGATTCATGAGTCTAACAGCTCCTGGGCTACACTCACGAAAATGTATTAAATGATACTGTCACTCATCAATATAAATCTCCCACACAGGCCCATTTTCAGAGAGCTGAAGTGCACATTAGGCAATCCTATTCACTTTTCTGATTAGAAAACCACTAAGACAAACATCCTAAGAAGAATGGCATACTAACCAGGCATAGTTGCACATGACTTTGACTTCAGCACTTGGGAAGCAGAGACACACAGATCTCTGAGTTGGATGCCAGCCTGGTTTACAAAGTGAGTTCTAGGACAGCCAGAGCTGCACGGAGAAAATCTGTCTCAAAAAGCCAAGATGATGATGATGATGATGATGACGATGATGATGATGATGACGACGACTACGACGATGACGACGACCACAATGACATGCTCTACATATTGAATATATTTTTACATATTGCAAAGTGCCGTCACCCAAGAATATAGCTAGGGTCTAAACGGCTTTGCAACACAAGATTCTATTCTCTGGAAACAGAGAAAGGAGACCACCTTAAAAGAACCTCCCAGAAAGGTAGATGTTGCACAGAAATGCTGCACTTGGGAATCATCTTGTAACTGCTTCCAAGATGATTCCCATCAGTCAGCATTTTCAGTCTTTTCTCAGCTCTACTCCATCACACTGACACCCAGGGCTCCTACTGAATAGAATGTTTATCCATGCTCTCAAATCCTTGGTTGTCCCTTGCGAAATTATGGGACAAAAGTTTATGGAAAGAAAATCAATCTATTGGTCCCGTCCTGTTTTCTCTCTCTCCCTCTCCCTTCCCCCACCCCATTTACCCTACTACATCAGAAGAGCTAAAGGTTTAGAATGAAATGCCCCTGGATTTTTAAAAATATTTTTTCTATTTTTTTTTTTTTGTTTATTTATTTATGAGTATACTGTAGCTGTCATCAGATACACCAGAAGAGAACATCGGATCTCATTACAGATGGTTGTGAGCCACCATGTGGTTGCTGGGAATTGAACTTAGGACCTCTGGAAGAGCAGTTAGTGACCTCCAAGGCTACTAGCATACCTTATGGAATAATAGTTCACTTTCATTAGCTACAAGGAGTGTGATTTTTTTTTTTTTTTTTGAGCCTGTGTTTTCTAGGCCCTCATGAACTACGAGGCCTGACCTCTTGGAAGTACCATCCTAGGTGGCAATGTGAGCAGTGACCACCCATTTAAAGGGAGGATGAGCTTTGTCCAGCTTAACTTGGGTCATTTTAACTCCACATTATAGGCCACACTAGCCTTTCTTCTTAGCATGCTCCTTGGCCCACTGAAGGGTGGTAATTTCCACCCTGTGTCTTACTGGTCCCCAAGGTTTCCCTAATACTTGATTCATTCATTTACTTTATATTTTCTTCTCCCCTTTTTATCCCCAACCGCTACACTGATGGCTATACAAGACTTTATACTCTTTTTATTCCTCATCAAGTCCCTTGACCCAGAACCTGTAGCTTAGCATCAGATACAACCAACCATTTGAACAATACTTTCCCAAATTAAATTTGTTCCATGACATTTTCATACATCTGCTCAATACATCCTTACCCCATACCCCATTTCCTTATTTCCTCCCACCAACCCCTACCAATGACCTCTCTCTCGACAAGTTCCTTTTCCATATTCATGTCTTTTGTTTTGTTTTGCTTTGCTTTGTTTTGAGACTCAGTGACTATAAACCCAGACCATCTATGTGATCATAGGTTTGAACTCTCCATTGGATCCTGTTGGGCTCACCAGTGGTTACACAACTGATGTATGTGACTCCCCATTTCCCAGAAACTATTGGTAGCCACTAGCTCATGTGGGCAGACGGCGGGGCTTCTTGAGCCCCTCCCCATCCCTAGTTTATGGCCAGCCCTCATTTTCTCTGGCTCAGTGTATGCCTACATTGACTTTAGTGGCACTGAGTTCATGATTGGAATGGCTTCATCAAGCCCAGAAGGTGGTCTTTTTCCTATCTCTCAGCTCTTATACTTCTCCATCCCTCCCCTGCACCATTCCTGAGTCTCACAGAGACTGGCCCTCCATCACAGAGGCTCAACTGTATCTCAGGAACAGGTGCCTTGTTTGCTCTTGTTTGTTCCTGAGGCAAGGTCTCCTTATGAAGTACGCTGTAGCACACAGTCTTCTTGCCTCTGACTCTTAAGAGCTGGGATTATAGGCTGAGCTACCACATCCTGTCAATACAGCTGACCTTTGAAGGCTGAAATGGATGGGAAGCCTCCTGGGATCTAAGCATCAAGTGTCTGGCTGCCCTTTTACACCCAGATCAGGACCAGGCCAGTCTCAGTGCACCTGCATAGAACCAGAACCACTCTCCTTCCTATGTCTCCTTTCCACTATGCAATTTATGGACAATGCGCTCACCATCTTAAAAAGCTGTGACAATGACTTCATTCCTGTTATCCAGGGTGCCCATAAGAAGGCTGGATAAAGAAGAAGAAGCCTGATATTGTACAGCTGGTCACCATTTAGAAAGTACTTCGTAGGCTGGCATAGCAGTGCACTCCTGTAACCCCAGCACTTGGAAGGCTGAAACAGGAGGATCAGTAACTTAGGGCCAGGCAGAGCTACTTAGGTAGAACTTTGGCAATGGAAGGAGGAACTTTGGCATGGAGGAAAAGAGAGAGGAAGAAAAAGATGGATGGAGGAGAAAGAGAAGAAGGTATTTTGAATCATTTCTTTTTTGCCTAACATTTTAGAATGGAATCTACATCTATGGTCTCATAGGCTGAATTCTCTGTAGCACAGGGAAGCAGATGTGGTTAGTGAGAGGGTTAAGACTACATAATTACACAGACTAAATAAACCACAAGTACATGATATATGTCTATGTACATGTATGTGTGTGTATATATATATAGTGTGTGTGTGTGTGTGTGTGTGTGTGTGTAGTGTGTGTGTGTAGTGTGTGTGTGTGTAGTGTGTGTGTGTGTGTGTGTGTAGTGTGTGTGGTGTGTGTGTGTGTGTGTGTGTGTGTGTGTGGTTTGAATCTGAAATGCTCCTCACAGGGCCATGGTGTTCATGCTTGTTCCCACGATCACAGCACTATTTTGGTAGGCTGGGCTTTCATGGTTATGCCATACTCCTGATCCCAGATGCACTGTTTCTACTTCCTGGTCTGTCATAATGCGCTCAGCCTCACCTTCCCACAGCCATGGGCTGGGGTGTTCCTCCTCATCTTTCTCTTCAGGAAGGCTGAAGTCCTCAGAAACCAGGAGCACAAATAAATCTGTCCTCCCTTACAGTTGTTTGGTCACAACCACACAAGAGTCACAAATGCAACAACTGAAGAAGGTAAGTTTCCACGACTGTCATTATGTCTCCAGCTGTCCTAAAGAGTGTAGTTACTAAAACAAGTCACATTGTGTCTCTCACACTAGATTTCATTTCTTTCAGGCTCAGAAGAACTTGGGATGGCTGACATCACAGCATACAGCTGTGGTAAGGGGACTACCCACTCCACCCCAGTCTCTCAAGTTTGAAATGGATCCCATGACAATTTGAAAACTTAATAGTTTGTCTGACATCTGCAACAGACACAGGCCCCATATGCTGTAATAACCTGTTGGAACATGGTGGAGTTTGCATTTTCTCAGGGTTGACTGCATTGAACTTGACCTTGGCCCTGTAGTGTTTGCTGAAACTTCTAGCCAATGATAATGCCTTCACTATGTGCTTGGGAGGGCAGTGTTCAGTCCAAGTCCACTGCAAAGAATTTTCATTTTGGAAAGCAGAGATATATCTGCCTTTTGTAAGAGTAAGAACTCTGTGAACTTTTTAGAACAGAAAAAGAAGTGACCATCACTTCGTGTGTAAGCATGGATTTCTAAAGTAGGCCTTCCCCAAGGACTCAATTTGCCTGAATACCATTCCCCAAGATTCCCACTATCCTTCAGTGCCCAGCTCAAACTTCACCTCTTGCAGGAAACCCTCTGCCCACCTGCAGACCATCACAGCTCTTCCCATCAGGCTTTGCATGGCTGTGTTGCTGGGTACCCATCTCCATCCTACTGTTGCCTACTGTTGGAACATCTTTTTATTTGTATCACTAATACCATGCTTCATGACCTATCACTCCACAGCGGATGCTTGGTGAATGTTTGATAAGTGAATGCCTAGACTTATTCTTTGGCATATCTTGCGACGGATTTGAGGGGGTAATGTGAATGAATTATGCTGCTTCTGGACAGCAAATGGGCTGCAGTAACTATGGGCACAGAGGATGAATCCATTACAAACACCTCCAAGTGCTCGCTTCCAGCTCTGTTTCAGTTTAATGATGACAACCATTCCTCCAGGCATTCCATGTGATCTGTGCTGAACAAGCACAAGACACGCCCCTTGCAGAAGATGATACCAGTGGCTATTTAATTTCTCTGACCTTGACATCTTACAAGTATGCACTAGTGGTAGGATTCTGACTCAAGTCCTCTGTCCATAGCCAACCCATCAGGCCACGCCCTTCCGGACCGTTGTTCCCAACGCTAAATACTGATGGTGTGATAATAAAACACAGCTCTTCTCATTTCCCTTTTGCTGCCCACTGATATCAAGAAACCCAAACTATCACTCACAGGCATATGAATGTGATGGCATAAGTCTGGGCCCCCGGCAGAAACAGGAAATGAATTTTACTGCGGTAAAACTCAAATGCTACCATTTGGACAAGAGAGCTAGGGAAGACACAACTGGGAGCTGTTAGAGTATGTCCACACGACAAGTGCCTCTTCATTGCTTCATCTATTTTTTTAAACCAAGATATGAGTCCTGTAGCATATTGTCCAAGCATGGAGCTATGTTCATCTCCCAGAACAGAGAGAATGAAAAGTGCCCACCCAGGCTCCCTCCCACCCCAGGCAGGAAGCTGCTCTCTGCTCAGCATGCCTCCAGTCCATGAAGACCTTGCCAAGTGTACTGAATATAAAAATGCCTGGCATCACAAGAGGTTTTGGACATAAAATGCAGCAGGACTCTGCGTCCTACTGGATTTGATATGTTTCTCTCTGAAAGCCAGCGCCAGTGTCACTAAACAAATGTCATTCATTGCACCAAATACAAACATAAGTGCTGAGGTTAATATAGGAATGTGATTCTTCTGAAGACTGAAATTAAGCCGTATTTTTAAAGCTGATTATGATTCTGAAGCCTCCTCAAAGGGGAGTAGTGGTTTAGAGTCATTTGTCCAAGTGAAGACGTCTAGCTGTGCTTGAGCTACACTGCCAAGGATCAGAATAGAGACCTAAGTAAGAAATCATAAAGGTTTCCTATCACCATACAGCACTGCTCTCTTGTAGGTCTCCTTCCCCTAGCATCCTAGGCCAAGTGCGTCTGATGGCAAGATACACTGTGGATGAAGTGCATGTTGGGGCAGGCTTCCTGAGCTAATCTCAAGGCAAAGGACTAGAAATGAGATAAGTCTACCCTCAGCCTCTCACCATCTTATTTCAGTTCTTGAACTTCAGTCCTGGTGGGTGGTCCTTAGTGTCTTGCTCCTGGTGAACAGGATTTCACAGTCTGACATTCAACCCACCAGCACTGCCCTGAGGCCCTATCTGTGTCCAGATCTCAATTCTCTCTTCGGATACTGCATTAGTCTTAGAGTGTGATGTCTCTGGAGAACAGACGGGCAAATTTAGCAGAAATGGCTGTAACTCAGCAGCCTTGAATGGAAGCAGTATAACTCTGAAGCTACAACTTTGTGATATATGCAAAACCAGCAGCATGAATCTTGGTCATACCAAGAAACCTGTAAGCGGCTTCTCCCTCAAGGTTCTTTCTCTAATCCTGCTTTAGAAACAAAACAATTGCATTTTTTAAACTTCACGTGTATGACTGTTTTGCTTAAGTGTATATATGTGTGCTACAGGTGACTGGTGCCCATGGGGCCAGAGAAGGACATCAGATCCCCTGGAACTAGAGTTGCAAATGGTTGTGAACTACCATGTAGGTGCTGAATGCTGAGCCCATGTCCCCGGGTCCTCCCTACCAAATTTTAAAATTCGGTTCTCTTCTTGCTAGAATTCTTTCCCAAGTAGAAAGGAAAAGAAGCTAATCTGAGAAAATTCTAACTATCTCTAATAAAATTTTCTATTGAAAAGGTTTCAATTGGAGACGTGGAAACCTGTCAATACTAAGACCTGGCTGACAAGATTCCCTAGCCCATTAGTCCATTTATATAAATCTGGCATTGTTTTGTGGGTCTAAGCAAAGAACCCTATTACTGTTTAGGAGGGTAAACACAGGTCAGAACTACTCTGGGTAGCACTTCATTGAGCAGCCTTTGTTTCCCCCTACTTAGGGAAGAGGGGGCATCTCAGATAAAACTTATTCCTTACTCTAGATTCCACTCACACTGAACCTATGAAGACTGAGAGTCACAAGTCTGTGATGGTTTCTGAAGTCTCAGGAAGAAATTTTTAACATCTATCTCCCCAATCCAACCATAGTCCTCAAAGTCAATGTTGGGTTTTCCTCAGTACCCAGACAATTTTTAATCAATCAACCTATTAACCCCTTCCCTTTCTCCCTCTCTCCCTCTCTCCCTTTCTTCCTCTTTCTCTCTTTTCCTCCTTCCCTCCCTCCTTTCCTCTTTCTTTCCTTCTTTTCTTTCCTCTTTTTCCTACTCTAGGTGCTTGAACCCAAGCCCTCAATCATGAAAAGCAAGCACTTTTATTGAGTTACATCTGCCTATCACCAACAAAGAAAAGTATAAGATATGAATGTGCCTCAAATCCAGAAAACCATATTTTTCTGGAGCATATATGGAGAGGTCCATTGCTCTGGAAACTCAAGGAAGATGAAAAAAAAAAGTCTAAGATAAGCGACTCTTCTATGTTTTCAGCCATTCCTGGTTAATGCAGGACACACCTGGGCTCTGGACAAAGAGCTGAGATGTTTCCATCTTTCTGCATGTGTCTGCTTTGATCATCTGCCTAGTGAGTAGCATCTACAAGTGACCCTTTTCTGTGAGAAGGCCTGTGGTTGGTACTAAGTCTTCCTGCCCAGTTCTTTCAGTGATTCATTCATTTACTGCCTGAGCTCCTACTTACTTTAAATATAATTTTATGAATTATTTGAGAATTTCTTACAACGTATTCTTATCACATTTTCCTCTTAATCTTTCCTCTAACTACTCCATATCCTTCCTTCCCTCCCTTCACCCACAACTTTGTGTCCTGTTGTTTTGTCTTTAAATAATTCAACACTTCTAATCTGTGCATCCCATAAACTCCTGGGTATGGAGACATCCACAGTCAATTTACCATATGCCATACTGTACTGGCTAGTTCTAGGTCAGCTTAACTTAGCTAATGTCTTCAGTGGAGGGAGCCTCCCTTGAGAAAAGGCCTCTGTAAGATTAGACTATTAGTAAGTTAATGGGCATTTTAGGATTATAGAGTAGGATTTCAGTTCAATCATAAAGCAGTTGGTTGCTCCCATAACATTTGCACCACTATTACATCAAACGGCATATCTTGTCATGCCAGAGCTCTCAGCTAGGTAACACCATTGATGACTTTCTTCACTAGCCTACTCAGTCTCTGGTCCTATGAAAGCTCTCCATCTTCCTGGTCAATATCAATTTGTTGTCTCTGTGTCTTCTGACCGATGTATCTGGTATCTTCAAAAACAGGGTCTTATCATCCAGTCTTCGTGGGCAAACAGGAGCAAAGGCCATATTGTGTATTATTTTGTGGTTCTTCAGGACACTTCTGACCAACAACTCATGTGGAGACTCACTTGGCTCATCCCGACATTGTTTTAGAATCATGACCCTCCAAGAGCATCTTTCAATAGGCCCTGTGTTTTCTTTATTGCTTCATCACCTTCATTCATCATTGCCTTCACAGGTGCAACTTCCCTGGCTTGCTTGCCCTGTTTAAATGGGAGCTTGGTCTCATGCCCCATTTACGACAATGCCTGATTTAACACACAAACACTACATTTGATCACTGCCTGACATAAATCTGACTCCTGTTCACAGCCTTTACTTCACCCAGGTTTTCTTGTCTACCTTTTTCAGACACTGAAATTGCCACCACACCAATGCTTGCAGCCTCTCTCTGCAATAAACTAAATAGACTATTTTTTTCAAGGTAGACAAAACCAATTTACTGTTCTCTGACCACATAGCAAATGCAACTAGTAATGAGTTTGGTGAATTGTGCAAAAGAGAATCCCGTAATTATTTAACCTACCCATTCTGTGCCTGTGTGAGCACTTCTTTAGCTTCTTAGTGTTACTCAAGCATCCCCAGGAGAAAGCTAGTTTATAGCATTGGATCTGTTTGGTCCGCTCCCCTCTCCGTGTGGAACCAAGATTTTTTCTGCCCTGCACCCACAGGAAAACATCATTTCTCACATGAGCCCCTTTTCCTTTTTCTTTCAAATTCTCTGCTGTCTCATCTTCAAATTCTTCATAGTCTTTACACAAAACCCTATACCTTGCATTTTCACAGTTTGGGAAAATTATGTAACTTATTCTGAACATATTTGAACTACCACCTAACTACCAATGGGCTGCATGTCTTAGATGATAATTTTTCAACTCTATCACCTTCTAGAAAGTAGAACAAACAACCTGTCATGTTAAGTTCCCAACAAATATAAGGTTGTCCGAGTGCGGCCCACAGAGCCCCACACCTCAGCCTCCCATAGATAAACACTGCACGGATGGATTATAGTCTTTGTTCAAGAAAAAAAAGCCTGATTATATTAAAACCAGACAACACCTGCTACTTCAAAGCATTGCCCCACTTATTGATTATTATATTCTTTTTTATTTTGAATTAGAACAAGGAAGAGGTGGGGCATGAGATTCTTCGGTCTAATGACTGCAAATGTCTAACATCCATTAAAGCAGGCCTCAAACCACACCTATTTGTGCTTTCAGAAAAGAGGCCCAGGTTCCAACCAGCTGAGAGAAGCAAGGAGAGTGTGAGGATTAGTCTGAGTCTTTAATTCTTACACTGAGAAGAGCAGCTAAGGATGGTCAACAGTGTGCCATTGAACATGAAACCACAGAAAAGTCTAGACTCCCTAATACTCATTATAAACCATATGAAATATTATTTTCAATATAGGATAGATATTTTATAAAACAATTAAATAGCTATTAATTTTGTAAATGTAAAACTTCAGATCTATTTACTACTGAGATATTATTGCTAGAGCCCTGTCTTAGTTACATTTCTATTGCTATAAGATACCAAGACTAAATCAATTTAGAGAAACAGTTTATTTGGGACTTATGATTTCATAGGGCTAGAGACCATGACCATATGGTGGGGGACATGGCAGTAGGCAGGCAGGCATGGCACCAGAGCAGTAGCTGAGAGTTTATATCTTGAGACATAAGAAAAAGTCAGAACAAGCTAACTGAGAACGTCTTAGGCTTTTGCAACCTCAGATCTCCCTTCCAGTGACACACCTCCTCCAATGAGAACACACCTGATTCTTCCCTAACAGTTCCACCAACCAGAGCCAAGTGTCTTAGTCAGGGTTTCTATTCCTGCACAAAACATCATGACCAAGAAGCAAGTTGGGGAGGAAAGGGTTTATTCAGCTTATACTTCCACATTGCTGTTCATCACCAAAGGAAGTCAAGACTAAACTCAAGCAGGTCAGGAAGCAGGAGCTGATGCAGAGGCCATAGAGGGATGTTACTTACTGGCTTGCTTCCCTGGCTTGCTCAGCTTGCTTTCTTATAGAACCCAGGACTACCAGCCCAGGTATGGAACCACCCACAATGGGCCCTCCCCATCCTTAATCACTAATTGAGAAAATGCCTTACAGCTAGCTGGATCTCATGTAGGCATTTCCTCAAGTGAGGCTCCTTTCTCTGTGATAACACCAGCTTGGGGCAAGTTGACACAAAACCAGCCAGTACACCAAGTATTCAAACATATGAGCCTATGAGGGTCATTCTTATTCGAACCATCACAAGTCCATAGTCAAGTGCCCAGGGTTTGCCCTTTATTCCCTTTTATCCTATGAGGAATGTTTTGATGAAAACATTTGCAACACTCTTCTAGGTCCAAAACCACTGGTCAACATGACTGTCTCACGCTTTCTCTCACCATTGCTCATCCTCTGGGTGAACATGGAGGAGGCTCAAAAGAGAGCTGTTGTCTAAATGCTTCACCAAGCTTTTGTATTTGTTCCTTTGTCATTTATCATGGCTGAAAGTGACTAAAAATGCTCCAGTCTATTTAAAAAGGAGCCCAAAATTATGGGCTACCATATTAATTGGAAGCTAGAACACTCTGACATTTTTCTTCTTTAATTAGCCTCGCCTTCCTCCACTTTCTGTAATAAACTATGACCATGTTTTCTTCAACATCTACCACAAAAAAAGAAAAGGAGAGAGAGAGAGAGAGAGAGAGAGAGAGAGAGAGAGAGAGAGAGAGAGAGAGAGCTAGATAGCTGGCACTATATAGTCAGAAGATTATCTTCTGGCAAAGAACAGTTCTTGATAAGTGTAACACACTATGTTGAGAGACATCTCCTTTCCTGTTAATGGGGAGGAACAATTCAAACAATGGAGTCATTCAGGAAATGTTTACTAGGGCGAGAAGAGCTGCATTCCTCCCTGGCAGCCTGAAATGAAACAGAAACACTGTACTTGTTTTATTATTCTCAAAAGGGAAGGCGACTGTTCTGTCCTGGCAAGGCCTTGACCTGGGAGCCCCCTGTCTAATTGCTTTGGGGAAAAATCCACTAGCAATTCAAAATTATTGTTTTCTCTTTCAAAAGCTATCTTATAAGAAAAGGTTTCTGAGAAGGTAATTTTCTAGTGAGTAGGCTAATTGACCTCATTCTTATTAAATCTCTCTTGTCTTTTAAGTGGCTGTGTCTAGGCAAGAGTTTCTCTCCATAAACCCATTAACTTGGTTGTTACTTTGGAAGACCTAGCTAATGAGTATAATCCTATAGTTATGCAAAGCCAGAGCCGCTCAAGTTCTTTCTTTGTCAGTATGTTTAATCTATTCCTTTCAGAAGGCAAAGAGCCATTATCAAAGCAAGTGAAAGCAATATCAAAGCCAGGCTCTGTGTCGTGTGCTGTCCCACACACATGGACAGACCCACTGAGTACTACAGAAGAATCTAAAGAGATTGGCCCATGTGTGCTGCCATTAAGTTAGTTGTAATAAATGGGTTTAATACACTAAAGTTCACGAGGAAGCCACTTGCTGGGTGGATGTAAAATACACTGTGAAGATCAACATCTTGACCGTCTCTAAGTCTTCCGACTTGCACTGAACGCTTTTTCCTTTCTATAAATCTCTAAACTGGAGCTTGAACCCATGTGATTATGTGAAGAGATATATCCTTTAGGTTATTTGAGATAATGACATTGGAGCCCCAGTAGTGGGACTAGTACCCTCAGAGGAGGCTGTGACACCAGGACGTTCTTTCTCTCCCATACCAGAATACCAGAAGAAAGTCATACAAGCCAAGATAAGAAAGCTCCCAGAACCCAACCACACTGGCACCTTGACCTCAGAGACAGAAACATTGTCAGCAACTTAGAGTAAGAAGATATATCAGAACTGAAGAGACAGCTTGATGGGTAACATGATTCCTGCACAAGTACTAGGGCCTGAGTTCAGACCCCTGGATCCACGTAAAAACCAGGTGTGGGGGCTGGAGAGATGGCTCAGGAGTTAAGAGCACTGACTGCTCTTCCAGAGGATCCAGCTTCAATTCCCAGGACCCACGTGGTAGCTCACAATCATCTACAACACCAGTCCCAAGGTATCAGTCACTCTCTCTGCCCTCCAAAGGCACCAGACAGGCATGAAGGTAGTATACTGATATACATGCAGGCTAAAGAGCCATATACATTATATAAATAATCAAATAAATAAATAAATAGGTTCTTTAAGGGTGTTTGTGTGGCAGTACATATTCTTGGGTATCCATACCTAAGGGCTAGGAATGTGGAGACAAGCAATCCTGGGGGCTCACTAACCATCTGTGCAGGTGAAATGATGAGCTGCAGGCTCAGTAAGAGACTCCAAAAAAATAAGATTTGTGATAGAGGAAGACACTCATTGTCAGCCTCTGGCCTCCAAGAATACACACATGGCCAAGCACACACATGCAGACACACACACACACACACACACACACACACACACACACACACACACACACGGGGAGGGGGGAGAGAGAGATATCAAATGAGAAACTGCAAAAATATATCTAGGAAACCTGAATAAATGATGTTTGGTGAGTCTTGGAAACACCGTGGGCCAGAAGCAGAGAATCACATGCCCAGCTACTATATAAAACCACACTACATTGACTATAGATGAAACATCAATATGGATAGAAGCTACAGTAGCTGACTGTAGCATAGACCTTCCCAAACTCCCCTTCTCAGATGGAAGGAGAGCAGAAACCTCCGAGCCTCGCATGGTAGGCTTCCCACAAAGTTGTTGTTGGGGCTGACATGGGCTCAGAAGGCAGAGTGCTACACCAAGCAAGAAATTTCTCAAGGTGTGGGTCTAACAATCTTACCATGTAAGGCTTTGGACTTGCTGCTGTGTGACACTGTTTGGATTTCCCTGCCTTCCTCTTTGGGGGTGGAAATAAGGACCCATCCTATGCCTGTCTTGCCACTGCATGATGGGAGCATAGAATTTTACTGCTATCACAGGTTTGCAGTTGGGAATTCTGCCTGAGAACAATTCTTGACGAGAGTCTCACACACACCTGATTTGGATGACATTAGAAAGAGACTGTGGACTCCAGAGCTGAAGCTACCAGGCCTGACCTCTGCTCTGAGACCACACTAGGCTGATAGATGAGTCTGCTCATGTAGTTCTCTAGGAAAGCAGCCTCACTCCACAGGTAGGCACTGGTGAAGAGCATCACAGTCTCCTACAGCGACTGGAAAAATGACTGCCTCCAGAAACTGGCCTTGGACCCTAGGCCTGTGACCAGGGTGGCAGCCCTGATAATTTCCAAGTTGCCTTTGAAGCCACCTTTCTCTTTTCTTGAAGGATAAAATACATTCAGAGCCAAATAGCTCCCCGCTTCTCCTGCCCTGTAGAGGCCAAGAAGTCCACTGTCCTTCCTTTAACCTGCCCTGTTTTTTCCTGTTTCCTTTGATATAGATGGCAGTATTTATTCTAGAACAACTATATTTCTATTCCTGGCTTCTGCTGAGATATGCAATTAAGTATGTGGTTCACAACCACGCAGATCTCCTTAGCAACTCTTATCCAACCACACCCTTGATGGTCTCTTCAGGACCATCACTGTTCATGGTTTGGTTTGGTTTTCCTTAGAACTGCCCTCTTCAGTTAATTTCTCTATTCTCCAGTTTCCTATGAGAAGTCAGGAGGAACCCAGCCATTCCTTCAACAGGAGCCTCGAAACCTTTACAACGAAATATCACTTTCCTCAGCTAAATATCAGCTTCTTTGCTTGCAAATTCTACCTCCTATAAAACATCGGAAGATGAACACAACTCAGTAAAATTCTTCGCATCTCCACCAGGATCACTGTTTCTCCAGACTCCAGTTCCCTGTTCCCCACTTCCATCTGACATCTCACCAGAATAACCACTGCCATCCTTATTTCTACCATTGTCTGTGGCCACCGATATATTCTCTATGATGATGGTGGGTCTCTCTCATGCTCATTTTTTTTCTCCTGATTCCTCACCAAAGTCATCCCTGATGGTCACTTCTAGTATACCACAGACAAAAGTTTTCTTTGATCTACCCATTATCCAGTTCCAAAGCCAACTCCACATTTTCAAGGTATTTGTTACAGCAGTTCTCTCTTGGTACCAAGATGTCTACTGGTTTATGAGGAGGGATGGCCTAACAAAAATACCAAGCAGTTGGCTCAGACAACAAAAAGGTCTTTCTCATAATTCTGACACCTATGGAGTCTAAGATTCAGTTCCAGGTTCAGCTGTCCAAAGGGCATACTTTCTGGCTTGCAGGCAGCCACTCTGCCACCTTGCTGTCATCCTCACAGGGTGAACAATGAGCAAGTAAAAATTCTGGCATCACTTTTGAGACCACTGTATCTCAGAGCTCTATCCTTGTGACTTCATGTAACACTGTTAGCCTCCAGAAGGTTCCAGATACCAGATACCATCATGCTGATGTTTAGGGATTCACCATATGAATTTTGGGAGGGTTATAAACATTCAGTTCATATTATACTCACAAACTTAAGACTAAGTAAGCCGTGTATTCACTAAGGTCAGCGTCTATATGTCCAGTCAACAGCAGACAGCTCAGCTAAGCAGAGCAGTACCACCACACATTTCCACTAGAGCAGATGAAGATAGACATGTGATTAAAACAGCTGAGATTCGCAAAGGTTATTGCCTATGAAGGGACAGAAAAATAGCACCAATTCTCTTTTGTCTTCCTATCAGCCACAGGTGGTAGAAATTGACTTTCCAATCTTCTCCTTCTCGATTTAGGGATAATACTCTGGTTTTCCCTTTAAGTTTTTTCTTCTTTTTTGTATTCCAAGAATGATTTCTTTTCCAATTTGGGCATTAATAATGTTGAGTAAGATAGAAAGGAGGAAGATTAGGTAGGAGGGAAGTGTGTGCTTTAAAACCTACTTGGAGAGGCTGGAGAGATGGCTCAGTGCTTAGCTCAGCACACTTTGCATGGATGCCAGTAGAGCCATGAGATCTTAGGATCCAAAACAATGGCTTGCTCCATGTCACATTTGCACAAGAAGTAGCACTGGGTATCTTCAGATGCATCAGTTTTCTGCCCCAAGTTCCCATGGACAGGCTCTGGCATAGACTGGAGCAGCTAGGGGCTGTGCGGCACAAGAGGAACACTGACGTTAGGAAAATGGGATCTTTTACAGTGGGCAGTAAGCTGCTAATCATGTTATTCTTTAGTATATATTACATATATTAAATATATGTATTAAACTTATGTGTCTATGTATGTGTGTGTTAATGAGTGTGGGTGTCCACAGAGGCCAGAAGAGAGAGTCAAATTCCCTGGAGTCACAAGCAATTGTGAGACACCCAATTGTGCTGTCAACTACTTAGATCCCTACAAGAACAGCATCCTATACTCTTGGGAAATATATACTACTATTGTTATACCAATATCCTCTAAGAGAAAAACCAAAGGAAACAATTAGTACAGATTTTACTTACAGGAGTTCAGAAGCATGAGCGTTACCATGAAGGTGGGAAGCAGAGGCTTCTGCCCTGTGTTACTCCCTTTCAAGCCTTTTTACTACACATAAGCTCCAGAAGAAAACAAAAACAGCCAAGCAAGGTAATGTAAATGGTAGGTGTGTGTGTGTATGTGTGTGTGTGTGTGTGTGTGTGTGTGTGTGTGTGTGTGTGTGTGTGTGGTGGGTTTGAATAATGTCCTTAAGCCTGTCATACCTAGCTACTCTGAATGATCCCAATAACACTTCGTGTTTCTACACACTTATACCTTTTCGGACACTCTTACAAACTGGCAGTTTCTAAATATCCGTTGCCCACAACCATGCAAGCACTAAGACCCACAAGCAAGGCATGATTTAAACGTATCAATAAGACTTAGGTGGTCCAGACCTGTGATCCTAGTTACTAGGGACACTGAGGTAGGTGGACAATCATGTAAGCTACAGAGTTCATGGTCAGTTTGAACAAGGCAATTTAGGGGCCAACCAGAGCTACACAGTGAGACTCTGTTTTTTTTTTAAATTATTTTTAAAGAGTGCTATCTGAGACGGCAGCTCAGTGGTAAAACAACTGCTTAGCATGCTCAAGAACCTGGGTTCAATTCCCGGAACTATAAACAAACAATATCAACATAGGAACCTGGGGGCTTGGGGATGGCTCAGTAGTGAAGATCATGTGTTGTACAGAGGGACAGTTTGATTCCCAGCACTCGCATGGTGGCTCACAACTGTTCCTAACTCCAGTTTCAGGGCACCCAACAGTTTCTTCTGACTCAGAGGGCACTAGGCATACACATGGTACACGGAGATACATGCAGGTAAAGCATGCACTCAGAGAAACTAAAAATAAATAGACTTTAAAAGAAAAAGCCATACATCCCTGTTCATTGTAACATTTCGTTTTCATAGCAGCCGAAGAATGAAAACAAAGCACCATCTACTGATGATAAGCACATAAGGAGAATGTGATACGTGTTTATAATGGTACGCCAGTCACCCTTTACAGAGGGGGCCGCTGCCATTTGTTGTAGTACAGAAGAACCTAGAAGACACTATGCTGAAGTGAAATAAGCCAGGCATAGAAAAGCATATGCTGTATGGTGTGGAGGTTAAGATAATTCAAGCTCACAGAGCCTGAGCCAAATGATGGTTGCCACAGACCAGGAAAATGGGGAAATGGAGAGGTTGTGGGCAAAGGGAATAATAACATTTCATTTATACAAGTCCTGGAGGTCTACCAGACAGCATGGTGTCTGTAGATAATAAGACTACATCATATTCCAAAGCAGGCATGGGGGCTGTAACCACAGCACTTGGGATTGGCAAGAAAAGATCAGGTGTTCAAGATCAAATGCAACTAAATAGTGAGTTTGAGGCTAGCCTAGATTCCATGAAACCCTGTCTGAGGCTAGCCTAGATTCCATGAGGCCCTGTCTGAAAAGGAAGGGAAAGAGAAACAGGAAGAACAGGATGGGTAAAAGGAGACAGAAGAGAAGGAGGAGGAGGAGGAGGAGGAGGAGGAGGAGGAGGAGGAGGAGGAGGAGGAGGAGGAGGAGGAGGAGGAGGAGGAGGAGAAAGTGGTAACTATGCTGTACACCTTAAAATTGCCAAGAAGGCAAACCCAGAGAAAGAGGCTTTCAACCCCAGTGATAATTACAGAAGCACGAGGGAGCTTCGAGTGAAGCCATAGTCACAGAAAGTTCTATTTCCCCAGAAATAAGAACAAATGTTTAGCTGCTAAAACAAACAAGATAGCAGTGCTCTGACAGGCGGCCTCAGAGGCAGGGAGACCGACCAGCCACTGGATTATGTGTCTCCAGTTTCAACATCAGTCTTTGGGAGAAGAACAAGTTCTCTCTCTGTGCCTTTCAGAAACTATCCCAAATCAACTGGAAAGCCAAAAAGAATGCTTTGTAAGCCAGGAAAGGAAACTCGATCTTAAGGGTGTTGGTTTACTGGGCAGAATACTGAAGTAGCCTTGGCAGCCCCAGTGCTGGCCACTAAATACATGCACATGTTTACAAGGGAAGAGAAGCATCTTCATACAGAAGACCAAGGACATCCACACACTGCATAATCTGGAAGACATGATTAGTCTGTCCAACTTTATAACTAGTCTGTATCTTAGGGTTTCTCTTGCTGTGATGAAACACCATGGCTAAAAAGCAATTTGAAGAAGAAAGGGTTTATTTGCCTTACACTTCCATATCGTTATTGATCATCGAAGGAAGTCAGCACAGGAATTAAAACAGAGCAGGAACCTGGAGGCAGAAGCTGATGTAGAGGCCATGGAGGGGTGCTGCTTGTTAGCTATTACAGCTTGCTCTGCCTGCTTTCTTTTAGAACCCAGGACCACCAGGTCAGGGATGGCACTACCCACAATGAGCTGGGCCTTTCCCCATCATGCCTTACAAAAAATGCCTTACAAAAAATGCCTTACAAAAAATTCCTTACAGGGCTGCCTACAATGTGATTCTATGGAGGTGTTTTCTCAATTGAGGAGTAAATGCATCCTCTCAGATGACCTTATCTTGTGTGAAGTGACTTAAAGCTATGCAGCAGTCTGGGAAGATCAGTCTTCTTAATTTCACACAGCATGGTTACCCATGTGCAACGGTATATTTCTCCCTATATTAAACTCAGTATTTTGGGAGGAGCTAATATGGGAGAAGTAAGGAGAAAGAAGAGGAGGAGCTAGGAGAAAGGAAGAAGAAAGAAAGGGAAAAATGCGGCAGATGTACACATGTCTCCAGCAGTCTAAGGGAGTTGTAATACCTAGGTTAGGTGTTGGGTAACACCTCTGATTGTGTGGGCTTCTTGTTATTTGAGCGTTACCAAATATATAAAGCTATTGGATGATCTTTAAACATTAGAGTCTCATTTCTACCAGGTACCACATGGGTGGCGGGATGGTCTGGGCTCAGCCCAGCCGGAGCCATCTCCCATGATAGTGTTTTGTGGGTGTCAGGGCTGGTGTTTCTGGCTGGTCATTTCTAGCTGTGGTGCACTTGGCTTCAGGACACGGAGCATGGCAGCTTGAGCTAGGCAGAGCCTCTGCTGCTTCGATGGTTAGTTCACGCAGCCCCTTTTATTAAATATTAACAGTAACACCCATGGGTAACACATAAGTAATACACAAAAGATTTACCAGTGTATTACTGTGGTCTGGGTACTAACCAATCAGAACACAATGATGGCTGGACCAACCCCATGGAAGCTAACTGCTAAGGCAAGATGCTGTTTCCTATTTGCTAAGCAGAGGAAGGGCTGGCATGTACCCAGGCCAGGCTCCGTGGCTCAGTTAACAGCTAGAGGAGGAAGTGGCACTTGGGTCAATGGCTTTTCTCCAAGAGGCCACTTCAATACTTAATACCTAATACAGGCATGCCAATCAGAAGCTGATGCTTCACCCTTGTTAGTTCTCTCCAGGTACAGAACTGAGATCTTTCATCGATAGAGGAAAAGTACGTATGTGCTTTAGTACCTCCTGAAAGTCCTCTCTGCATACCTCTTCATTGTCACCCTGAAGCACAAGCACCATGACAGCACACACACTTGGATCTCAGAGACCAGAACAGGACCCAGCCCACAGTGAGCTCCCAGATACTTGAAGGAATAATTGGTTCTAATTCATTGTCCCCATCTGAAAAACTTTTCATGTCATGAACTTTTCTCTAAGTCACTCATCACTAGAGTGACTTAGAGAATCATTTTGTCAGCTCTCTTAAACTGAAGACCAGAAGACTTCTTAGTAATGACAGGTCACCTCCGTCCTTGAGACATTTGATAGGTAGTTCTAAAATCACAAGTTACTAGTCTGACTAGGGATGCGCTTTTGCTCCTGGTGACCTGTTCTGATGCTCTGAGAGTGGTGAGCCTGTAGAGACTTGTTTCCCATGAGAAATTTACTTAGAAGAACAACTTGAGTTTTTGCCACTGGTCACCACACACAGTAACCTGATCCTGTTTTCTCTGGTGTGCTGGATGGAGGCAATAGTCAGCACGGCCTTGAATGAGCTTCTGCAATCACTGGAGAGTTACCATGGAAACTCAGGACAGCCTTAGTAAAGACTGCTGAATCTCCTCTCCTTGGTTTACTGATGAGAACTGGATCTCTTGATTTGCCAACGGTACTACTGCAAATTAGAAGCCGTGCTGGGATTTCTACCAAAGAATTCTGGCAACTCACCCACAGAGCTTAGGTGATACCTAACTCTTTCAGAGATTGGAGGTTAAAGACACTAAAAGAAAAAGCAATCCATTCAGCAGATGATGCAGAGGTAACAAAAGGAATGTTCAGAATGATGGAAGATATACAGGTTATAAATGATAGTTCTAACAGCCCCAGTGACCCTCAGAGTATAATCAGCATATTCTGAGTTTCCCACTCATAATTTAGGCAGAAAAACTTCAGCTTTGGCCAACATGATTTTTCTTCCAGAGAAAAATTACTTCAGACAAGTTTCACATGCTCAAGATGAAAACCTTGAACTAACTAACTAACTAACTATATATATATACATATAATCACATTGTCCATAGAATTAACTATTCCAGTAGCAAATTTAAATTACTTTGTGAGTGGTAATTTCACAATATCTGCTGAGATAAGTGTGCATACATGTACACACTTGGGTGCACATACAGAATCAGCCTACCAGGCTGTACTGTAGTAAAAGCTATTATCTTTGCTGTCTAGTCTCATCTGGTATCCTGTATCAGATAAACCAAAGTCTCTTCCTCATTCCTTCTACCTGCTCATCTCCTAATGCAGACACAAGTTAAACTATAATTGAGGAAGAGGGAGAAAGACTTCCTTGTTGAATGGCAATCTGAATGTGGTCAGGGACAGTTTAAGCAGTTTGCTCAAGCTTGCATCTTCAACTCCACATCTGCACATGAAAGGCAGGTGGAAGCCGGGGAAAGGAGTGAGTCAGTTGGCTTGTAGAATGAAGAGCATTTGAATGTAAATCTTGCTGCTGGTAGAGCTTCCAGAAGGCTTGTGCTTTGTGATGAAGGCTTTGGGGCTGGAAGTGCAGCCTGGGAGAGAAGTACTAGGATAAACCAGGCAAGGTTTTAGATTTCCATCGCTGGGCTTACCCTTTTTCTTTAATTCATTCTTAAATAGCTTAAAAGCCTGGTGAAAGGAAGGAAGCTTAGAGATAACAGACAGCAGTGGACTGAAGAAGGGTTTAAACACAGGGCAGTGAAAGTAGAATACAGGATGGCCATTCCTATAACAAAAACCACAAATCAAAACTTGCTTCAAAATGGGGATTGGGGAGATGGCAGTTAAGAACACAGGCTGATCTTCTGATCTTGCAGAGGACCAGGGTTTGGATCCCAGCACCCACGTGGTAGCCTATAGCCATCCATAACTCCAGGTCCAGGGGATCTCATCTCCTTTTTTGCAAGCAAAATACTCATGCACATACAAATGAACAAATCTAAAAGAGAAAAACATTTAAACTGCCCCCAAATTGAAAATGTCTTTAGCAATGACACAGTGCCACAAGTGGATGCTCCACACCTAACGTCAGAGTTGAGGCCAAGTGCACAAAACTCTGGTACAGGATGGAATTGCCTTCAGACATTGTATATGAAGTAAATATGAGCCATAAATGTACCTTCATGTCAAGACTTGGCTTCTACTACCAGGTTATAGAACCACAGATATGCAAATGTTTCCAAATCTGGAAAAAGCCTAACATAAAAAAAAAATTCTGTTCCTAAGCATTTTGGAGAAAAGGATGCTACTCTACCTGTATAGACAAGCATTTTGAAAATTATCTCATATCTTGCATATCTTGAATCTAAGATGTGATTTTGTTTTCCTTTTAAAGTTAACAGCCAGGCATGACAGCATGTGCCTAGAATTCTCAAATCTGAGAACATCCTGGGCTAAGAGTAAAATTAAATTAATTAAAGTGTCAGCAGAAGAGTTAGCAATGGTGGTCCTAAGAGAGATGAAGAAACTCATCAGTGCAAACCAGGAAGCAGAAAGACATTCTGGCATGGTGAGCAGACGCGGAGATTAGCAGTGTGGCAAACGCTGGTAGGAAGTGAGATGAAGAAATACGAGATGCTTTGGGATTTAAAAACCTGTCAGGACTTCAGTCTTAACTTGTGAGTCACGGTTTAAATCTCTTTCTGGTTGGTAGAATTTTGCAAGCCCCAAACAGGCTCAAGAACAGCAAAGTCTACAGGCTTCACTTTGATGCTTAGATTTTCAAAAACTATTTCCATTTCTTATTAAAATTAACATTTTAAAAATTCTGGGAATGCAGACGTTCTTAAAATGTGCAAGTGTCTTGAATACTTAAATGAAACTTAACTGAATTTAACAAATGCCCTAAATTATTTAGTGATTATTGACTAATTTAATGAATTACTAAATGGCATTAATTATATTTTAAGCAGATTGAAAATTAATTAAGAAATTAAGTGAAATCCATAGTTACCAACTTTTAAAGAATTCTAAATGTTAAAGAAAATTAAATAGGTATTTAAGGGAAAGTCAATTCTTAATATTTTTTTAATTTTAAATTCAATTAAACCAAGCAGCTATAAGTGTTTCTTTGCTCCTAGGAAACCCTTCTAAACTGTTCTGCAGAAAACCAGCAAGTGCATGATGATACCGAGGATGAGAATCAGAGGCTCACAGCCAATAGCATTACCCTAATTCCCTGGTCTATGTTAGATGTTGGTTTTTCTGTCTTACAATGTCTTGTGATTTGGAAGGAATCCCTGGATATATTATTGAGTATTGAGAATCTAAGAGGACAGCTGAATTAGCAGTATTTTTAGGTATGTTATCAGGCAAGTTGCTATTACAAAAGATCCCAAACCTTCATGGGTTCTGAGCTAATAGGACTAGGTCAGTTCATGGTTATCAGAAACAGGAGCCTTTCAAAGCACTGCCTTCTCATTTCCTGTCCTACTTCCTCGTGGTAACAACAGCTGCCGCAGCTTTTAGTATTAGGGCCATATCCTTCCCCGGAAGGGAAGAATCACTTCCTATTAAGGAAGCAACTCAGAAATTGCCTACGCTGATTCCAACGGTATCCCAATACCTGTAACTTAACTACACCACTTCCTCTAACATCAAAAAAAAAGCCTTTGAAATGAAGTCTTTAACTAGGTGTGCCTAGATAAAATCTTGTATTGAATGAGGAGAAAGTATTAGATATCTGTGTGACAGCTACTCTCCCTAGGCCACTCTTAATGCTAAAAAAGAAAGATCATGTTCAGAGTGTTCACATTCCTGCATCAAGAGGATGTGATCACCCAGGCAACATGGTGCAAGCAATAAATGGTTCCTTTGGAATATCAGTTTGTCATACAGCATCAGTGCATGAGGAAGTTTTCATTCATATAAATGGAGAATTAGTCATGAATTTATGTTTCTTCTTTTTAACATGATGCCTTATCTCATCATGCCTTCTCTGGTTTCGAAGTTAAAATACCCTTTCTTTTATGCAATACTAGAAATGTCAAATGACAGCATATTGTTAAATTTTGAAAGTATTTATGGAGTTCAGCCACTATACAAAGTACTGAAGTCTTCTAGTAATAAAAAGCCCCTTCATCTATAGAAGTTTGAATGTAGCAGAAAGATGGATAGTGAATAGAGCCTACACTAGAATACTTTTGCTTTTTTTAATTATATGGGGGTGGGGGGTGGAGTATGTGTATATGAGTGCAGGTGCCTGTAGAGCCCACTAGAGGGCATCAGATTCCCTGAAACTTAAAGGCAGTTGCCAGCCACCAAATATGTGTGGTAGGAACCAAACTTTGAAAAGCATTCTTAACCATTAAACCATATCTCCAGCTCCCAAGATTTATTTTTAATTTTGTGTGTGTGTGTGTGTGTGTGTGTGTGTGTGTGTGTGTGTGTGTTATCTTTGCTTTTGTAATATAGAAGGTCCTATAATGAATATTCTGGAAGCCTTAATTTGGACTAGAGGGTCAATGGAAACTTCTAGGAGGAAAAGATATTAAGACACATTCTGAAAATGTGTGCTAGCTAGCCAGACTAGTAAGAAAGAGGTTTGTGGGCTGATGGATTGGCATCACAGAATGTGGTGTGCTGGGAGAGGAGGAGGGGTTTTTAAATTCCATCAGAGGTTCTAAGGCCAAAGCTAAGTCACACTGAAGACAATGGGGGAGGGGCCATCAGAGGAGAGATAGAAGGTCTCCAGGGCGATATGCAGTTCCATATTTGTGGCCATGGGTAATAAGGAGACAAAGAAAGGTCTGTATCAGGAAAACAGCAAGATCACATGTGTCTTTAATAGGCTACTCTGACTGGAGGCTAAAGACTGAAATCCAGGCTGGAGTGGAAATAACACAGAGACCAGGGGTAGAGGAAAGCAGTCGAGGACAGCAGCAAGGGGCACAACAGAGACTAGCTACCTGCATAAACTTTGTTAAGACGTTCACCATGGGAGACAAAAACAAGCCTGTGACTAAGATCAGGGCTTTGAAGTCAAACCATATGAGTTCAAACCCCAATTTTACCATGAGCATTGAGCTTGGTCCCAGGGCCTCAGTTTCCCCATCTGTGGAAAGGGTAGGAATATAGCAGTAGCATCTCAACTATGCATAAGGAAGGATAGAAGGTATCTTCATTTATGATGCCTAGCTTAATGGCCATATAAACCTTACTGTGTTACCACTCAGCCCCATTGTCACTGTTACAGCAAACAATGGATGCTGGTTTGAATAAGTCATTTCAGACTAAAGCAAGAGAAGGCTTAAAAACATTTCTCAACTACAATTTTAGTTACCTATTGAAGTCTTAACACATATAGTCACCAGAGAAAATATCTATGGAAGCAGAAAATACATTTCCCAAATTTCATCTTATTTCTAAGGGCTTGGACTCAATTAAGCAGAAATAAATATCCAAAATGAGCAATTATAAAGATATTAGACATGTAAAATCTTTTTAATTTTCTGATTGCCCTATCTTCAGGTCTAGCTCAGGCCATTTCAAACCACAGAAATCTCCAGCTTGTGGAAAGAATTCTTTACATCACTCAGGAGGGTTTTCATACAAACCAGTTTAGAAAAATAAACATATATACATACATATATACATATATATACATATATATGCATACATATATATACTACATATACTATATGTATATACTACATACATACACATAATATATATAGTACATACACTAGTGTATATGTATACTATTGTATAGTATATATTAACATTATTTAAATCACACACACACACACACACACACACACACACACACACACACACACACACACCAGTGTTTAAACTCAGTGCCAGTGGAGAACGGGTGCTCAGGGATCAGCATTGTCTTCCATGTAGAGTTCAAGGTCTCATGTGAAGCTTTTCCTAGACTCCTCCACTGCCTGGATGCTACTCCTCCATAGTTCTCTAGATACTGAAGAACAACGTGTATTGCAATGTGCACATGTGGTTTCTCCTACTGTAGAATCTTCTTTATATGCCAAACTATTCGACAAAGCAACTCTTTAAGGTCCTATGTGATAAGACCACTTGAAATAGATCCCAGCAGACTGATGGCACAATACAATGGCCTATTTTCTAATCTAATTTTAGCACAAGAAAGATCTAATCAAATCAAACCCTAGGTCAATAACCAGAGTGACTTCACTGTTTTTATATTTGTATCATTTGGTTAGAGAAACCCCACCCCATCCCCCCCCCAAAAAAAAAAGGAAAAGAAAAGTAATTCATCTTGTGCTTCATCTATTTAAAACACCATTTTTGAGTTTGAGGTGCCTGTCCACTAATGTGTCCTTCCTTACGATGCTGTTTGTCTTCCTGAAAGGCTGGTCTCAAGCAAGAGCATGACTTAGAATCAATGCTGTCACAGAAACCAAGACATTCAGCAGGAAGATGGAGACTTTGGTGAAGAAGGGGTAGAAACAGGGCTACTTATTTGGGCTTTTATTCTAAAGCCTAGCTCTTTGTCACCTCCTCACTCCTCCAGATCCTCACTACCAAACAATGGGAAGGAGTTTTGTAGACTGTATTAAGAACTAAGATGTGTTTGGGGTGTTTTTATTGTTTTGTTTTGTTTTTTGATAGATGCTCCAGAACCTTGAGCATCTAGGTGGTCAGTGTCTAGGCTGTTCTGTGTGTGCAGCCCCTGCTTGCACAGTCTGAGGGGCACTGTCTCACTACTGTAAAGAGTAAATGATGCTTCTGCTTTATCACCTTTATTTATCTGATTCTGGTTAGTAGTACAATTAGCTTAACATTCCCAATTCCACAGTCATAGGAATCAAATTCAAAAGCCCAATAGGTGAGTTCCTCTAGGTTTTATGCATGGCAGCTGCAGGGAACACCGCATGGAAGAATCTGAGTCACTGAGTCATGATGGTGATCAACATGGCAATGCAGAAGAGGCCTTTCAAGTAAACGAATCATTCCTTCTCCTTGCATTCACTAAAAATCATACAAAATATGACAAGTTTCCATAAGTCACTATATTTTGAGAAAAGCATGATTCTATGTGATTCTATGTGAATAAGTAGCCAACCAATATTCCATGTAAGTGGGTTTTCAAAGAGAAGATATATAGATAGATGATTGATAGATAGATGATTGATAGATAGATAGATAGATAGATAGATAGAGATCTATCTCAATCATTCTAGAATATGCTTGATATGAATATGCCAATTCCTTGGCATCACTAGTCATTCTAGGAAAAAAATATTTAATGTCTATGAATTACAAAAGCCATTGTAGAGTATAAGATTAGAGCTTTTGGGGCATATATCAAAATGCCAGTACCCACATAAATATGAGTGCCTCCATGGAACAAAGATAAAAGCATATGCGTGTGCTTGCTCTTTCTTCTTGGTTACTGCCTGGCATCTGGACAAATATAATAAATAAATAAATAAATATCATTCATATATATATATATATATATATATATATATATATATACACACACACACATATACACACATATATAGCCTCTCTCATGGAACTCAGTGGTACTGATCCATAGTCCCAACTTGAGAGGAAGAATCAAGAGGATCATAAGTTTGAGGACAGCCTAGATGATATAATAGGGTCTCTGTATCAGAAAACAAAATACAACAAAATGTCCCGCTCTGATTCCGAGACCCCTTTATCAAGAGTGTGTAGGGGAGAAGTTGCTTCAACTTTAAGATAGTTGATCCTTGGGCAGATCCATCCCTGGTGCTTCTGGGTGTATAAAAATATTGACTTTGGAGTTCCAGGGACCAACAGAGGCTAGCCAGCTCACTAGATCCAGACTGAGGATTTAAAATAAGCTTGAGCAAGTATTGGGACCACTCAGAGGGCTGATTAACACATGGATTGCTGGCTTCAGGCCTCAAGCCGATTCAAAGAGCCACAGTGCAGACTGCACATTGGCACTTCCACCAAGGACTCAGAAGATACTGATGCTGGCACTGCAGCCCTGGCGAGTCACAAGTGGAGAGCTGCTCGCTGGTAGAAAACATGCTGACAGAGCTACAGAACTGGTGAGACTTATGAAGTCACATTTCATCTTACAGGTGAAGGATGGCTCTAGGGTCAGGGAAAATGTCTTTCTTGTGGTCCCAAACCAGTCCTCGGCCTCTTTTCCTTCACATAGCATCAACTTAAGCCTCTGGAGCTTAAACAAAGGATGATTCATCTCACAGTTCTGTACCCCAAGGAGACACATAGCAATGTCTCTCAGTCACAGCCGGGCTAGCTGTGTAACATTGGTCCTATGTGTTTATAATGGAGCCAAGAAGTTCCTGTCGCCGATGCCTGTCCTACTTTATCTATTTGAAATAATTTTAGATCCATAAATACTGCTGTTATATTCAGTGTAGTGGCATGCCATACAGGTTCATAGCTGAGAAGCCACAGGTTATACCAAACAGCCTACTGTGGAGTAGGCTATCCCATGCCATTTTTGGTAAATACCTAAGGATGCTTCTCAGAATGTTCACCACCATTTGGTAATTGGTGTCTGCATTCCCAGTGGCCCTTGCATTGCCTTTCTCAATGAAGGAGCACCAGCAGCAGAAACAACAAGCTGTTGGCCCTCCTGCTCCGGCAGGCAGCAGGATGGGAACCAGAGAGGCCATAAGTTCACTGCACATTTAAATGCTCCCAGAGCCCCAAGTTCTTTAGGAAAACAAAACAAACAGTTTCCATTAAGAACAGGGTCATGAACTAGGCAAATTCCTTTCCTGGCTCTCACCCTCAGTTTCTACTCTTATCATTTCCCTGTCCTCTCCACTGTTAACTGCTTCCCCCTGACAAATTCCAAGAATACTGCTTAGTCCCCTTTGTATTGATCCTTTTTGTAATGGACTCCTTAAGCCCAAGGAACATGCTGGAAGGGAGATGGTAACCAAGATGTCTGGCTCCTCTGGGCCCTGAAACTCCTGGCTGTCTATAGGTAAATGTTTGTCAATTTAACCTCATCCAAAAAAAAAAAAAAAAAAAAGCAGCAGGTATACATAGGGAAAAATAGACATAAGAAATGAATTTCCATGCCAGCAATCTCCCTTGATAAGTTTCTTAAATATAATTTTTATGTATATTGGAACCTGCTTGGTGATTTCGTCACTAAAGTCGCTCCTGTCTTGCTGTGATTAACAGTTAAGTGCTAGCAGGGACCATGTGCATAGGAAGCACCCCTTGTGTTCACACTCCAGGAAGCATCAGCCTGGACTGCTATTCTTTGATACCTTTTAATTTTAAAAAAATAATATTTAGGGGGAAAACACTAAACATAAGACCAACTTGTTAGATTTGTGTTCTAGTTTTGTTACTAAGCAACAAAATTCTTAACAGTTATGAAGATTTGATTTTTTCTGTTTGTAAAATGGAGTGTCTCTGGGTTTCTATTGCTGTGATAAACATCGTGACCAAAAGCAACTTGGGGAGCAAAGGGGTTATTTCATCTTATGCTTCCAGGTAACGGTCTATCACTGAGTGAAGTCAGTGTAGGAATTCAAACAGGGCAGGAACCTATACACAGTAGCTGATAGAGAAGCCACGGAGGAATGCAGCTTCTTGTCTTGCTCACATGACTTGCTTAGCCTGCTTTCTCCTATAATTCAAGACCGCCTACCCAAGGATGGCACTGTACAGTAATTCGGGCCCTCTCACATTGATCATTAATAAAGACAATGCCCCATAGACTTGCCTACAGACTGATCTTAATGAGAGCATTTTCTCAATTAAGATTCCTTCTTCCTAGATATGTCTAGGTTTGTGTCAAGTTAACAAAAATCAACCAGTACATATTAACAAGACATATTATAGACATATTAACAAGAAGTCCTTGAGAAATATTTGATGTGTTAGTCAATGGCCTGGACAAGCTCTGGTGTGCAGAGAATTGTTCCAGCCTGTCATGTGGTCCTGTCAGGAAGGATTCAGAGACTGGAGAGCACAGCCCCGGTCTCAGGAGTTTATAATCTAGTTAGTGGGTGGAGGAACTGCAGGTCTGTTTCAAGATGGACGCTACAATGCAACTGAACTGGGTAATGGAATCACGCAACTAGAAGCTGAGGCTGCAAAAGCCGCTGACAAGACCAGCCCTGCTGAGGGATGAACTTTGAGCAGAGATGTGAAGATAAAAAAGATACAGTCGAGACTGGAGAGTGGGAGTGGGAAACAGAGAGGAGTGCTCCAGGCAGAAAAAGAAGCAAGCTCAAGCTCAGAGAGTCAGAGACAAACAGCAACAAAAACCGGGCTGTTTTTGAAACCAGAAAGAAGTAGGTGAACCTTGGCCTGAGGATGGTGAGCCAGAGAAAGAAAAATCCATGTTGTTTGCATTCTGAAAGGCTTTGGGAACTTACTCTAAGACCTTGGATCGCATCTGTGTGATATGATCTAAGTTTCGGATGGACCATGAAAGGCAAATATGGCCAGCAGAGTCAGAGGACACCGCAGAGATGGGGTGGGGGGAGGGGGGCTGTAACAGCCTGGGCCCACAGCTTCAGAAATTTAGGGAAGACTTTAGTGCCAGAGACAGGGCTGGCAATGGCTTGTGAGAGCTTCCTGGGATAACAGGATGCATGTGTGACATGTTTATATCCCCATAAAATAAACACACAATAAAAAAGAAACACCAGAAATGACTGCAGCACTGTTAACTATGCCTTCAGATTTGAAGACATCTGCTTCCCTTCCGTCCGATGCTTCCGTTGTCTGAAGGTTTCTATCAGATTTTTCTTTCAGTTTGCATTTACCAACCCACTTAGACTTCCTTCTTCTTTTGTAAAAGAAAGTCACATCTTTGCTTTGGACCTTTGTCATTTGGGGGCTGCCTGGCATCTGAGCACCCATTATTGGTGGGAGGAGGGGAATTCCAAAAAAGGTAGACAGCATCCCAGGCCTCTTTGTATGGTAGAAGCTCAAGACTAGCACATGACTATTCAACCAGCGCTGAAAGTTTTATTTTGTTTAGTTGGAGATGGGGGTCTCATTGTATAGCTGTGGTGGCCTGGAATTCAGTATGTTAACCAGTCTGGGCTTGAACTCACAGAGATCTGCCTGTACTGCCTTTCAAGTGCTTGGATTAACGGCATGTGCTATCACTCCTGGCCAACCAGCGCTGGAAGTAAACAGTGCTATGTGCCAGGTGATAAACATCACGAAAGTAGTGACTCATTCTGTTGAATTATTCATAATATCATCCACTCAGTGTGCTTGCTATTCTCAGTTAATGGATGAGGAAATTAGATTAATTCAAGGATGCTATAGTATATAGCATCCTATATGTTAAGCCCAGCAAGACTGGCTCCAAAAACATGCCGTAATCATCAAGGACACCCCCAGCAACCTAGTGGTTGGGTCCAATCAGATGGCCTATAGTTTAAAAAAAAAAAAAGACACAAGGTTACAGCAACTCCCACAGGCCATGTGCATGTGCAGAGCTGCTGGGAAACATAAATGTCCTGTGGGGGAAAAAAAAATGTCCTGTGCAGCGGCACCAGCAGCAGCTGCAGGTGTCCTGTAGAGTCACCTGTCTCTTGGTGGCAGGCTGAGCTGGTGCCAGGCTCTCTGTGTCAAGGCTTTCTCGGAGCCTGCCATTTTGCTGAGTCTGCTGTCCCATTTTCATCAACTCCCAGTTTTCTACTTTCCTCTCAGTAGATTATTCTTCTGCTGAAATGATCCCCAACCAGGAACCCTGGCCAGCACTAATTTACACATCAGCGGGCAGCCAACCGCCACCATGAAAGTCAGGGCTCCAGCAGCGGCCATTGCATCTTCTGACCTCAGAGTCCTCAGATTTCCACAGCATGCTTCTTTCCGCTGACAGTGTGCACAGTCAAGACTACCTGGCTCATAGGAACCCCTGCCTCAGAACATGTATACTGGTGACCACCATGTCGGGAGAGAATAGCTCCTGGCCAGGATTGATGGTTCCAGGGAGAACCCTGTCAGTGGTGCCTTCCCTCCAACAGAGGAGGAAGTCAAGCCAGAGTACTCTGTCACTCTGGAAGGATGGTGGTGGCTGAGAAAAGTCATTCACACCAACCATCCTGGCTAGTGCCCTTTGCCAATCTTCATTTGTCAAATCTGGGTTTAATTCTGTGAAGTTGAATTCCACTGCCATCTTCAGAGCACAGTGAAGCTTTGACAAATTCTCCTGTCTCTTCTGTACTGTAAGAGTGCTAGAACTATAGACACCTGCATGGCCACACCTCCCTTTACATGTGTTCTGGGGATTCAAACTCAGGTGCTCATGCTTGCAAGCCAAGTGCTTCTGCCACTGAACCTTCTCCCACTGAGCTCCTCCCCCTCCCCCCCTCAGAGCCAGGAAAAAGTATTTTAAGGTAGTGGGGGCATTGAGAATAAAAGCATTATTTTGTTGCCTTTCTCCAGACTTCACTGATAGTCCTTCCTGTTTCGTATCTGCTCACAATAAGATTCAGTACAGGCTCAAACTTTTCATCTCCTAGTGGCATGGTTAAAAACTTAACTCTTTAGGACTCTGGTATTGGTGACTGATAGACAGATGGATTTGGGGACTGATTGATAGACTGATGGATTTAATGGTTTTGCGTCTTTAAAGTAAGGGCGGGTTCCTCATTACCAGTGATCAAAGTCCTTGCAGAAGTGACTAGTGGCTAACAAAGTAGATGCAAGTTGATCCTGGAACATCTATCTCATTGTGCCAGAAAGATACCACGTCACAACACCACAGGGGCCAGCTCGGAAGAGATCTCACTGCACAAATCTTATACACCTTGAGAACCAAATGAGCCCCCACTGTCATAAATAAATGAATGAAGAAAGGCAGAAGCCAAGAGAGGCAAAGGGAAGGCTCTTAAGCAGTATGTCAAGTGCCGACCAGTGAGCACCAGGAGACTCCTGAAGACAGAAAAGATCTTCACAGCCATCACGTAATGCAATTAACCAGCCGGGAATAAAAAAGTGTTAGTATACTGAGAAGAATACCTTTGTATATGGGAATGTAGCTTAGGAACAGAAAACTTACCTAACACATGCAAGGCCTGGAGGGGGCTGTTACAAAGAAAGGCATTTTGAGAAGTAACAGCGTGCTTCAAGGGACAGGACAAGCAGCATCTTGACTATAAAGTTAAAGTCATCAGTGAGAAGAGGATGACCACCCTTTACCTCATGTGCCAGTCCCTTTGAAAGACACAAAACTTACGTGGCATTCCAGCCAAGAATGCCTAGCTGGACTATAGTCATAAAAGAATCAGACAAAGCTTAAATGCTTGGTTTGAAGAGGACAGGGAGAAATGTGTTCTTCAAAGATTCAATGTCATGAGAGCCTGTAAAAAATGTTCCAGTGAAAGAAACGGAAAGACATGAGAATCGAACAATGATCTCTCTGCTAACATTGAACCCTGGCTTGGGAGTGGCAGTGCCACTTGGGACATTCTTGGGCTGATCGACAAATCTAGGATATGAGAAACAGGCTGGACACAAATATCCTACCATGGTTAAACTTACCAAAGGTTCACAATGGACTGTGCTCATGTAAGATCTTGTCCTGTCTTAGGTACAATTCACGGATGTGGTTAGAGGAAAAGGCTACAGTGCATATAACATACACACTCCCTGGAGAAAATACACAAGTGAGAGGAAAAGAGGCACAAGTTATACAGCAAGCAAATTAGGAAAAGAATGTACCTGAGTAGTTTGTAAATTCTGTGTGTCCATGAGTGTCTGTGTGTGTGTTTGTGGTGTGTGTATGATTATTTGTGTATGTGTGTTTGTGTGTGTGGAATGTGTGTGAGTGTGTGGGTGCTTGTGGCATGTGATTGTGTGAGTGTGTGCGTGTTTATAGTATGTGTGTATATGTGTGTTTGTGTGTGTGAGTGTATGTATGTATGTTTGTATGTGTGGTGTGTGTGAGCGCATGTTTGTGGTGTGTGTGAATGTATGTTTGTGTGTGGTGTGTGTTTGTGTCTGTGGTGTGTGTGTAAGTGTATGTGTGTGAGTATGTGTAGGTGTGTTTGTTGTGTGATATGTGTGTGTGGTATGTGTGTGTATGTGTGTTTGTGTGTGTGATATGTGTGTGAGTGTGAGAGTGTTTATGGTGTGTTTGTGGTGTGTGTATAAATGTATGTATGTGTGTTTGTGTTTATGTGGTGTGTATATGTGAATGTGTGTGTTGGTGGTGTGTGTTTGTGGTGTGTTTATGTGTGTGGTATGTGTATGTTTGTGTATGTGTGTTGTACGTACATATGTTGGTGCAGATGCAAGCACATGCAGACACCAGAGGAATATTAAATATCTTCCTCTATTATTCTCCACTTTATTTTTGAGACAGGGTCTCCCAGTGAACCTGAATCTCACTGTTTCAGCCTGGCTGTCAAGCCAATGAGCTCTCAGGATCCACCTGTCTTTGCCCCAGTACACTGAAGTCACAGGTGCATGTAGCCACACCTAGCTTCTCATGCAGGTACTCGGGATTTGAACTTAGGTTTTCTTGCTTACACAGTAAGTGTTCTTACCCACTAAGGCTCCTTAAATTCTTATTATTGTGTTTTTCAAATAGTCAAAGATATCTCCATAGAAAACTGAATGATTGGGGGAGGAGAATAACCCCTTTCACAAAGAGACATGGGGGATTTATAGGGATGGTGAGTTGTTCTAGATTGTGTCTATACCTGTGTTTATAAAATTCTCATGTTTGCCACCTGTACATTTAGAGCCGGTAGCTTTCACTACATGTAAAATATCTTGAAGTGTTGTCTTGAAAAGTACAGAGGGAAAAGTCAAAGGGCTGCCCTGGACAGACAAACAGAAAGAAAATGGGTACCTGCCCTTGCCTCTAAAGAAATCCCCAGGGTCTTCTGCATTATGGACGGAGCGGGTCATCTGTCTGGTAGTTGGGGCTCATTCATTGCAGCCGCAGAGAAAGCTACACAATGTTCCAAAGTATATGTTGGCCAAAAGATATTAATCATCTTTATGGATCTATTTCACAGTAAGACCTAAATCACAAAATCTCAATGAAATCCTGCCCAAAGGGCCACACATAGTATCCCAGATCCTGAGAATATGAGTCACTAAACTCACTACCCATTTTTAGCAGGAGAGTTTGTATTCATCTCTCCCTGGCCTGTGGACCATGCAGGCCCTAGCTTGTGAACAGTCTGTCCCTACCATCTCAGGGTCCCTGCTTTATAAAACCCCTCCAGTGCGACCCCTGCTCTTCTCCACTTGCCCTGTGCTGCAATGTCGGGGTTGCCATAAAGCTTTTGTGGCAATCTTTCCATCCATTCCGTTGTTCCTTGGGAAAAGGTTCCTTGTACTGAGCGCCAGGCCTGGCGCTCCAGAGAAGGGCTGGGACTAACCTAAGATAAGGAGATGAGAAAGTGTTTGCTACTAAGTTTCCTTGCTTTTTCAGGAAATTCTGTCACCTCTACAAAGAAAGTACTGTGTGGCATCACCTCTACGACTCTCCTACCCAGAGATGCCATAGTTAGTCTGCGGGGAGAGATTTTGCTTTACCTGGTCCAAGAATAACCTGTTTGGACCCAGACTTTTATTATTTATTATAACTAGAAAAAGTGACCAAAATCAATTTATAGTCTAGGAAACCCCTTGAAGAAACACAAAGCAAATTGTCTCTATTAAAATGCCACTTGGTAAAATTTAAACAAACCACTACACAGCCAGAAATTGGTCAGCTAAAATGGGAGATGATACCTTCTTGGTGCCTGAAAATTTTCCAAAAAGGAAAAAAAAAATAAATGTCAACAAGAGTTCAAGGCACACAATGTATCAGGCAAAGATTAAAGGATCACGTGCACAGGCAAAACATGGTAGAGCCGGTGTCTGGAAGCAGAGCTGCAGAGGAAAACTCCATTCTTGACTCCCACACTGTTTCTGGGGCGGAACAGAAAGACGTGCAGAGTTAAGGGGACACAGGAGGGAAAGAGGCTTCTTATTCTGTGATCTATTTGTATTTCTGCTCGCCAAGATTCAAGGCCATCAACACAACTGATAACACCAGAGTTTCCTACAGAGATAGTGCCACCCTTCCTAATGACATCTCAGACGAGGGTTTTACTACTTAGGACTGGGACTGGGACCAGAATGTTCAAACCCAGGTCTTGCATGCCAACATCTCTCATCCTTAAACCCAAACAATGGACCTTGCAAAACCACCTTCATTAACAACAAGAATTTATTCTTAATTTATAAATGTAATTTATTTTAATTTTAAGACAGGGTCCCAGTGGCCCATTCTAGCCTCCAACTTCCTACCGAGCTGCCAATTGATTCTTCTGCCTCCACCCTCTTCGTGGGACTTTAGTTGTGAGCCTCCATCCCCTCAGCTAGGAAAACCATTAAGATAAGAGAAATAAATAAACTAACTCACATTTATCTACTTGGTTTTTAAACTTTGCTTAAACCTGGTTGTAAGTTACCCGTGTTTGAGTTGTACAGTGTACTTTTCCTTAAGATCTGTTGTGATGATTCATTAGTGTTTAATGTCTATTTGACAGAAACTGGAATACCTTTGGGAAGTTATTTAGATTAGGTTGGTCTCTCAGGAGTTAAATATGTCAATGGATGAGGGAAGACCCACCTTAAGGAGAGTGTAGCTATTCTCATGCTTGGGTAAGAGACTGAATACAAAGAACGAGGCTGACTGAACACAGGTGATCTCACTCTGGTGCTTGACTATGGATACAATGTGACCAGCTCAAGTTCCTGCCTCAAGTTCCTGCCACCAGGGAACTATGGGACAAAATAAAACCTTCCTTCCTTAAGTTTCTGTTTTCAGATGATTTCATCGTAGCAAGAAGAAAAAGCCAACTTGACATCTTCCTCCTTCCGAACTTTAATCTGAACCATGTATTGGCCCCTGTCTCTATTTAATAAACCCACTAACATAGCTTCATTCTGACTTGTCCTGAAATACTTTTCTGTGCTGTAGTCAAGGATAGCTTTACCTGAGTGAAGAGTGCCGAGAGAGGAATTCACAGGCAATGGGCGCTGTGGCTGGATGTCTTTCCAACACTGTTGACATTATGGGCTAAATTATATCCTCCTGACAATATTTATTTCTTGAAGTCTCAATCACCAATACTTTAGAAAATAACTGTATTTGGAGAGAATGTCTTTAAAGAGATGATTAATATTTTTTTTAAAAAGTCCTTTAAAGTCCAATTTAGCAGGACTGGACTCTCTTCATGAGGAAGAGAAAATACCAGGAATGAACACTCATGGTGACAGGCCAAGAGAGAACACAGCAAGGCTCCTGTCTGCGAGCCAAAGCCTCAAGATTAAACCAACCTGTCAGCACCTTGGTCTGTGGACTCCAGCTTCTGACCTGGGAGAAAATCAATTCCCATTGCCTAAGCTCCTAACCTGTAATATTGTATCTTGGCGGCCCTGCCAGAAGAATGTAATTGACTTAAGTTAAATACCACTTTCCCCTTCCTTCCAGACAGTTCCAAGATGAAGTCTATGTCCAAGTTTAGCAGGCCCAGAGACTGGAAACACTCACCTCAGTTAGTAAGCAACACGTCACCAAGCCTCATGGAACCAAAATCAAAGAAAGACTACAACTCCTTCATTCAACTGCTATTGTCCAGAAGTGAAGCTCGCTACACTAACAACGCTACCTGTCAGTGCTGGTGTTTGCTTGTTTGTTTGTTTTACTTTTCCACAAAAATTTGTTGCTATGAGATTCATGTATATTCCATAAAAATTAGAAAATACAGAACAGAAAAAAAAACCTCAGTTGCTTATAAATTGCTTGTACTAGCTAGTTTCATGTCAACTTGACACTGGAGAGGAGGGAGCTTCCATTGAGAAAATGTCGCCATAGGATCATGCTATATGCAAGCCTGTGGGGCATTTTCTTAATTAAGTAATTAATAGGAGAGGGCTCTGCCCATTGTGGGTGGTGCCATCCCTAGGCTGGTGGTCCAGGGTTTTATAAGAAAGCAGCTGAGCATGCCATAAGTTGCAAGCCAGTAAGCAGCTGTGGGCTGTGATAAGCAGCTGGGTGCCTGGTGGAGCATAGGCCTGAACCTGGGACCTTTATCAGACGGCAGGTGTTCAGTTCCGCTCTGCTCCCCAGCCCTAGTTCTTTTCATTTAGCTTCAACCCTCCACAGCCCCTCCCACAGAGAGGTCTATGGTCATCAGTCACGAGGAACAGTGCCTCAGGCTCTCTCACATTTAGATGAGGTATCTCCAAGCTCTCAGACCAAGCCAATAGGTGTTATCTGCTGCCAGACCCTAACCCACCCCAAAACTGTATATAAGGGCTCTCCATTCAGGAGAAGTAAAGTTGTTCGAGAATCATCCCAGTATCCAGAGTTTCTGTTGCAAGAGCTGTTAACATTTGGGAAGAGATCTGCTCTCCTTGTAACACTTGGGAAGAGATGCTCTCCCGGAAACTGCCTGGGACACCTCCTTTCCAGCTAGCCGGCTTCTTATCAGCCCAGCCAGGGCTGGCTCAGTGCAGAGAGACTGATGCAGCACCTGGGAGTGACCGGGCGGCGACAGCGACAGCAGAGAATCAAGCAAAGGTAGAAGTGGAGGCTGGCGATCTCCCTTCCCTGCTTGCACTCTGTCCCCTTGGTCCAGACCCCCGCACCAGGCCAGGCCGAAGATCATCGTAGGACGCCCTCCGGAACAAGGACCCACAAGCAGCACCTCTCTATGGTCTCTGCATCAGCTCGTGACTCCAGGTTCCTACCAAGTTTGAGTTTCTGTCATGACTTCCTCCAGTGATGAACAATGATGCAGAATTAGGTCATGGTGTTTCATCACAGCAATAATCGCCCTAAGACAATCATTTATGCAGAGACATCTTGGGATCTGCCTCCCATGTATGTGCCCATATGAAGGATATATGTTTTGTTTTGGTGAAATGGAGTAATCATGTCATGCTTATAGATCCCCTTATAGGTGTTAAAGTAGAAAAAAACTCCTGGTCAAGAGAATAGAATTTCCAACCTCGATAGAGACCTAACATTTCAATTAGGCCAGGTAGTTCACTGAACCAAGGGATGAGCTGAAGGAAAGCAGGTTTACCTTAAGCCATACCAAAGAGCTAGGTGGAATAATTCATTAGTCCTTCGATGAGATACTGTACTTTTTCTTCCCAGAATCCCTATGTAGCTTATTTTTAAAAGTTCTCCAGAGAAGCAGAACTTCATCTTTTCTTTCTTTTTTTGAACTGTACTTTCCTTAACCCTTTGGTTTTCTTTTCTCAAAATGTCTCCCATCATGCGGCTGCTTGTCTGCTGTGTGTCTGACCTCCACACCAGCTGAAACAAAATTGTCTTCTCCCCTTCTTTCCTCCATTCTCCTCCCCCCAGACAGCTGCTGAAGTTTTATAGTTTATCTGCCTGGTTTTATCTTCCCTCCCTTCCCATTCTCCCCCTCCCACCCCCTTCCTTCCTCCTCTTCCCCACTCTCTCCCTCCTCCTCTCCTTTTTTAAACTAATAAAATTGTCCTTGAGCTTCTGTGTGAGCCCAATCTTAAAGAGGGGAGCCTGATTTCCTGTGGATCGGTGTTGTCCAGGGAGATGCTCAGCGTGTACCCAGTTGATGTGCTCTCTGCGAACCAAGCCTGCATGTAGCAGGCAGCTGCTGGGTGCAGCTCTCCCCAGCCACTTTCTTGCAGTGATTTTTAGGCAGCCCCAGCAAGGCCTACTCAGTTTGCATAAGTATCTTTCACAGGCCGGGGATGCTGCAACTGCCCTGTAAACCCAGGCTTCCATTCTGGCTCTCAGCAAACTCAAGGCTGGCCTGTGGGCTGTTCCCCAAAGAAGAAGCCTGAAGGGAAGTCCTAGATTCCCCAGGAGAAGCCTCATGACAAGGGAGCCACAGGCCACGACAGCCATTATCAGACTGTAGTCACCTGAGGATAAATCACAGAAACTTTGGCACACTGAAGGGCACGCCAGTGGGAAGCCCTGAAAGCAACCCCCAGGCTGCACTAGACCACGACTGCACTGACAAGCTTTTTGCAAAAATTCCTCACTGCACAGAAAACCGTCAGTTAGCACTGGTGTCTCAGTTGACAACCAAGAAAGATGGCCTCTGATAAAGGGGACTCGGGACCTGTGTCCAGACTCCTACATCCAGAATTACCCACTGCTGTTCACCAAGTGCCCTAAGATCTATGCTGTGTCTATTAACCTCATCTCCTGTGCCCAGGCAAAGGGCCATGGGTCCACTGGCAGCAGCACCCACTCCAGGAGTGACCTGTGAGGATGGGGCCTGAACATGTGGCTTACCCTATAGGAGGATGGGAGCCACCCTGGGTACCGCATAGTCACATCAGCACCTCCAGGATGCAGAGTGGAATATGGGTCAGTGTGAGTTGTGGGGCCTGGGAGTGCTGACTTCACATTTCACATCCTGAGGATAAGATTATCAAACCAGCTAATATTTAACATGAGTCTATATTGCCATTCCATCAGGAAGCCACTGGTCTGTAGTTGTTCTGTCTCCAGAAAGGACCATATCACAGGATCACAGGGCTGTGTGTAAGACAGTGAACAACCTAAGCTGAGAGCAAGCCAAAGCCACAAGACTGTGTACCCTAGCTGAAGCCGGATGGTGTGAGAAGCAAGGAGCTGAGGGAAAGGGGGTGGGGCTCTCAAGCTCCTAGGTACCAGGCAGCAGAGTGGGCTCCCTGCTGGGGACAATCCTCTCAGCAACAGTGATGGTGATGGTCTGTGACAGAGACACCCATCCTGGGTGTCCTGCTGTGACCAAGATCCCAGAGCTACAAAGGGGTATTCCAGTCTCAAGGATTGAACCCTTGACAGTTCTCAAGTGTCACTCTGCAGATCCCTACCTCAGCAACCACCAGAACTCAGCCAAGCTCAGAATTCAAGCTGAGAGGCCCTGACTTGTATTGTAGGGAACTAGGAAAACCAGTAGTGGTTCTGATTGCTAAGTGAAGTCCCAGAGGGTCGAGCTACAGGGGCCACACTTCATAAATTACTTTGTTCCCACCAGTCTGCCTCTTCTCTTCCCCGAGGCCTAAGACCTCAAGACTAGCAAAGGTGCCACCCAGGCTCAGGACAGGATTCAAAGCTGCTGGCACCTCTATCCACAAGGGCATCCCCTGGAACTCCCAGTACAGAGCCCTAGGGCTGCTTTCCAGCTGCTGGGCCAGCAGGGAGCCAGCTCTGTGGGGGTCCTTTGCTATCTCTGGCCTGGGTTCATCCTTTTGAGCTCACTGACCTGGGCTTACTGGTCACCCTGTCTGCGGCCATAGCTCACATGGAAGTTTGAGTTTCTCCTTGTGCCAAATGGCCTTTGGCTCTGCATCTGTCTTTAGGAACACCACACTCCTTTGGTCCAGCTCCAGCCTCTGCATCAAGGCACTGGGAGATTTTATCTGTGGTCTGGCAAAGATGTCAGTGAGAGGACTGTCCATTCCTTTCCAGCTGCAGAGGCCTGTGGAATGGTGAACTCCTATGTACAGGACTCAGGGGCCCAAATCCAAACTCTGCCTCCCTGCTGGTGTACAGGACAGGTATCACCACTTTTCCACCAGTCTTGTTAGGACTATTTGATTTTGTCCAGTTTTGTCCAATCAGAAGGAATTTCTACTAAATTCAACTGCATCCTTTATTGTCTTCATCTCCTCCTGTTAAGAAAGCACCCTGCCGAGCAGTGGTGGCACAGGCCTTTAATCCCAGCACTTGGGAGGCAGAGGCAGGCAGATTTCTGAGTTCAAGGCTAGACTGGTCTACAGAGTGAGTTCCAGGACAGCCAGGACTACACAGAGAAACCCTGTCTGGAAAAACAAAACAAACAAACAAACAAACAAAACAAACAAAAAAGAAAGCACCCTGCCAATACCTTGTAACTACCAGCTGTAACCAGACAATAACTTGTGTCCTCAGTACTGGACACTGACCTACACTTTTATAAAGCCCAGATAGGACTCTTCTGTTCTAAAGTACACTTCAGAAACACCCTTACCCCCAGCTGCAGACACATACATCATTCCAAGAGCCCATGGCTTCTGGGAACATAGTCCATACAGGGTCCCAAAGTCCTATTTGTGAACTGGGACTTTTATATCTGAGACAGTGACCATCCAATGATCTAATCCAGACACTCCAGAAAACTGGTGAAGTTCCATCACATGTGACTTGAATAGCACACATCCTCCCCTGGTTCCCGAGTCTTGTGAGTCACAGCCTCTTCCTTTAGCTTGAGAATTGGACTACACCATCACCCTCTAAAGAAGGAAAGAGCCTGGGTTTTAAGCCCATACTTGAAGCTTCAGTAGCCCCAGAGGATTTGGAAATCTACTTTGAACAGGAAAATTGTCACCGGAGTGATTGATAGTGTCAGCTGGGAGAAGAGAACAGGAAGTACTTTAACGAGTCAGAAGTGGAACAAGAGCTAGGAAGGCCTGAGGGTCCAGTTACCTGGACTAAATGTGACTTTTAAAGCTAACTACGTGCCCGTAAGCATTCCTCCCCTACTTTGTATGTCTCAGTCTGTCAAATAGGCCCATTAGCAATACACTATGGCTCCGCTTACTACAGAATTTGCCTTAAAAGGGGCCAGCCTACGTCCAGCTCTTGGTATAGTCCTAACAGTACTTCACACAAATCTAAATATTTCAGAGTGAACTAGAGTATAGTCTGCCCTTGATGAGAGAAAGAGTGCATCTGAAGTCAAATGAAGGCATAGTTAATCACCTCTGTGTTAATCAAACCACAATACTCCACACTTGACGAACCGAACTTGATGGCAGATTGCAGGGTTCAGCTAGAGTTCCTGGGCATATCTCAAGACTGAATGAGCAGGCCTGGCCCCAGGGATGTTCAACTGGCCCTTCCTTTCCAGCCACACCTCACACTCCACCCACTTTAGGACCTCTTTGGTATAGCTGTGGATCCCAAGATACTAGTCCAAGCTCCTTTGAGCCTCAGCAAACAGCTTTTCTTGGGGCTTCCTCCCCTAATCAGGGCTCTCCTCACTGGCTAAGACCCTAATTATAAGCTAGGAGTCCTTTTAGCAGGGACTTTCCTCTGGCCTTAGAGAAGAGTCAGGAGTATGGAATCTGGGTGGTCAGCCCTTTGAACTTGCAGGTCTGAGAAAAACCAACCCTTTAAACTCAGCAGTAGCCGATTACATACTGGAGGGCTCCCTTGCCCAGGTGTGAAGGCAGAGCAGACTAAAAGCCCTCCCCAGATTAATCTGTCTTTCCTTCTGTCTTAAACGTGACTGCTTAATTAAATAATTAAACTAAACGCACGGTGAGAGAGAGGACTCCAGCCTGGAAGGATGGAGGAAACGAGTTGAAATACTTGCAGCTATTTGGGGGTGGGGGATGGGGTGAAAGAAAAGGGCCAGTGTCCAACAATGGATGGACTGGATGGCATTCTACAGGCCAGAAGAAAGAGGTCCCCCCTTGCCTTGGGAAATGAATCAGGCCTTAAACTCTTCTTTGTTTTTATAACACTTGCGCAGAGAACTTCTAAAAGCCCAAGGAGGCACTGATAGAGGTAGTCGAGGACATCGAAGTTACAATAAGGTGGGCCAAGGGAGGTGTAAGCTCCTCTCTTGATGTGGGCTCCTGATGTCACCGCAAAAGGCTTTGGAATCAGAAGAGAGAATAGCGCTAGGGGCAGCACTTCCGAGGCTCAGTTGCTATCATTTCTCCCCTTTTCTCAAGTTTGTCAGTTTCTAGGGTTTCCTCTGTCAGTTCTTACAGTGAGGACAGAGCCTTCCCACATGACCTTACCTAGCAGGTAAAAACTACTACGCTGCACGCTGCGCTTGCAGTCAGACCCCAAGGAGAACCGAACCTAAACTAGCATGCTAGGCAGGCAGTTCCCCACCATCCTGCCAGCAACCAGGTTGGGGGTTCTGCAGCAACCGCCTGCTGGGAACCCAAGGGCAAAGTGGGTAGGACTGTTGGGGGGAGGGGGAGGGGAGAAACAGACAAGAGCTCAAGAGCTGAGCCCAGGCCCTGCTCTGAGATATTGGGAGTCTGTGAGCGATCGAGGTCACCCTGCTCCCCAGGTGCAAACCGACCCGTGCCTAAACCCGGAGGCCGCAGCACCTGTGAGCCCGCAAGGGACCTGGAAGAAACTCAACAAGCCACGGGGCAGGCTTGTTGTAACGCGAAGGAGCCAGGACGCGAACCCTAGACCTGCGCTCTGGATAAACGCGGCCACTCACCCAGCAACAGCAGCTTGAGCTCCCGGCGCGCGTCCTTCTTGTCGCGGCGAAGCTGCCGCTCGATCTCCGCGCTGATGCGCTGCGACTCTTTCTCCTCCGCAGACAGACAGCAGCAACCGGCCATGATTTGCTGCCTCGACGGAGCGACAGGGACCTGGAGCTTAAAGCCCGGCCTAGCGGATTATCCGCGTCAGGCGCAGGGTTTGAAGAGAAAACTCCTGAAGCGACTGTGGTATGGAGTAAGAGGCTCGGACCTCCTGGGCGATGGCTTTTTCGAAGACAGTTCCGAGGTCCTGCGAGTCCTGAGCGTTTTTGTGGTCTCGGATCAGGCACCCAACCTCGCGCTTGGGAGCGAGAAAAGAGCGAGCTGGGCGGTGTGAGTGGCGCTGTCTCCAGAAGATGTGCGCCCCCGGACACTGTAGCTGGGCACCCAAGTAGGTAACGAAGACCACCAATCAAAAGTTGGGGCGTCGGTGCCGCTGCAAGAGGGGTTTCTCCAGGACTGTAGGTGTCGCAGGCTAGCAGCAGGTGTGGCGTGGCTTGCAGATAAAGGGCCAGCTTAGTCCCTGTTTGCAAAGTTCCGAAAACCTCAACCCTTAGACTTTTGCCGAATGGAAGGTTCCTCCAGCTCTGATGGCTCTATGTGACAGGAGGAGGCGGGGCGTCTCGAACCTACAGCCTTGGCGTCTGCAGGATTTGCCTGAAGACCTACCCCAAGCTGATGGTGCCTGGGGACAAAAGAGAGCAACAAGAGGCTGGGGCGCAGAGCAGTCTCACACCTGCCTCCTTGACGGTAGCGCCCTAGCGTAGGCAGGGCCACTTGCCAAGCTTGCTGTAACCAGCAGGCACTGGCTGCCGGCCCCTTTCCAGTTGCCAGATCCGGGTTCCGACAGGTGAGGGAGTTTCGTCAACTCCAACCTCAGTGCCAGGGGTGGAAGCAGCGCACTAGCGGACCGGAGCCAGACATCTGCAGCCCGGTCACACACCGCATGCCAGCAGCTAGGCTCAGGCCTCTCCTCTCACCTGAGGCTGAACTTTGCCCACCAGCTTCTCCACGGCTCGCACTTAGGGGTTCTAGACCGGCTCCCTCCGCTTCCCGAATGCCGCCGCCCAACTTGGGCTTAGAGGAGGCTGTGGGTCAGCTCGAAGCTTGCCTGCCTAGTGCAGATGGGCCCACTGGCTGGGTTAGGAACTGCAGCTGCCTCCGGATCCCTCAAAAGAGCAGAGGGCTAGTTAACGCCTCCTTGCCGCCGATCCTACCTCCCAGCACCGGATGAGGGGGCCGGGGACTGGAGGGGTGAGAGTGGAAAACGGCTGGCTGCTTTGCATTTGATGATGGAAAAGACTTCTGCTTTGTAGAAAGAGTTGGCACCTTCCTGACACACCTGGCCAGTTCCCCGCCCAGCCCTGCAGCCAGACTGCCCCCTCGGGACAGCTCCTGGAACTCTGCATATAGATGTGGGAAGTCTGAAAGCACCCTTGACAACTCAAATGGAAGCGCACAAAGCAAATTACCCTCGCTGATTTTGTCTGTGCTGATTTTAAGGTGTAGATAAGGGATCCTGTGGGGCCGCAGCAAAGAATCTTCTTTTTCTTCTATTCAAGTTGGCATATGACATGTGCACACTTGACAGAATCAGACACTAATGCTTCCTCTGTGAAAGGCAATTGAAGTAGGAGTGGGGCGCTGTGGCCATTATATAAGAACTTGGCAGCTAATGCTATCTGGCTGCTAAGTCTTGTTTACTTTACAGTTTAAGAAGTGCAGACCAATCAGGCTTTAAAAATGCCCTGTATTTTAGTATCCTTACAAGCATAAACTGACGACAACAGTGTCCCCTACTGGAAAGTTTCTGGATTTTTTTTTCCTCTGCAATCTGTCGCCCACTTTTTTCCTTAGCTCCTACAGGTGTTGAGAACACCACCATTTGGCTCCTCAAACTAATGCCTCAATCACACCCTTTAGTCTTCCATAGATATTAAAACCAGAACAAATCTGAATTCCAAGTTAACTGGAATAACTGACCGGTTCAGTCTCCAGTTACTAGCCTTCCAAAACCGATCATGACAGATTGTCCCTGGTGAAGTTGGCGGTACCTACCAGAAGAAGCCCTCAGTGTTCCTGTTCACTTTAATCAAACCTATAATCCTTCTATAGGACATGATGCTGAAGAAGCCCACAGGTTTATAGGCCAAGATTTCTATCTTCAGCTAACAATAAAAACTCAATGACTAAAATGTCAACAGCAAGAAATAAGCCAAATTAACTGTTTTGTCCACATAGGACGATATTATGTATCCATTAAGGTAATCTAGGAGTTACATTATGTCCCAATGAATAACACCTTATGATATTTTGGTGAGTGTCAGCCTGCATTCATCATGATGGTGCCACTATCTACCTCAGGGCTGGGGATGTAGCTCAGTGGTAAAGCACTTGCCCTCTGTACATTTAACATCCAGCACTGGAAAAAAACCCACACCACCCAATGATAGCATAAGCATCCCAGCTTGCCTAAGAGCACTCCGCAGCATCCATGGACCATTGCAGCCGAGCAGCCATGAACTCCTTACACTGTGTTCCCACATTCACACATGACTATAGAAGAACAACAAGCTGGGAGAATCCTTGAAACACATCCAGCAGAAAAGACAAGGCACAAACATAAGCAGTACAATGGAAGTGGTATGGGGAGAATACACAACTGCATTTTTAAGAGTGTGCAGTAAGTGCATATAGCAGGAAGGTTAGTGGCTCTGAGTCAAAACTGGCTGGTTTTTAATTATCTGACAGTTACTCGCAGCCCCTCCCATCATAGTTAGATGGCACTTTACTTAACTGTGAGCAGAGAAATGGACTAGAATCCATTCAAGGGACTCGCCCAACTCTAACATCCAATTGTTTCTTTGATAATTTTTCACACTTAGAAAAAGACAAGGGGCTGCAGAGCTGGCTCAGCAATTAAGAGCCCCAGCTGCTCTTCTAGAGGACCCAAGTTCAATTCCCAGCACCCACATGGTGACTCACAACTGTAAACTCCAGTTCCAGGGAATCCAACACCTTCTTCTTGCACCAAATGTGGTGCACAGACATACATGCAGGCAAATACTCATACACATAAAACACATTTTAAAAGATATTAAAATAAATGTAAACTCCTGAGAACCATACAACAGGATAACACAAGGCAGTTAGTTTCCTATTTCTGATTTATTTGTTTCTCTTTCCTGTATCATCTCTCAGACCTAGGGCATGAGATCAGGATAATTTTATGTCATGATATTTGAAACATCTTTCCAGGAAAGGCTAGCTTTGAAGGAAGTGCTTACTAATGGACAATACTTCTCCTCATCATTTCCACCCACTGTAGTGGTACCTCATTCCTCACAGACTCCAGCTGGGCTGGCAAGGACTGGGCTCTGTAGTCAGATAACTGCACTGGTCCTCAGGATGCTCACTGAGTCCCTGCCAGCCTGATACCAGACGCTGGGGATTCTGGTAACAAGATGTACTGAGCCGTGATCCACCAGAAAGAATTAAAGTTGAGACGACTCCCCCTCCCCCGCCCCTGCTATCCTGTTTTCACTCCATGATGGTGGCTTTCAGAAGCCAAAGACAGTGCGTCTCCTTTAGCTTAGCTTCCTTGCCTGTCCTGCTAATGGATCTCAGACAAATGTACTATTGTGTCCTCTGAAGGCCTTGGTGCACCCTGTCCCCTTTTCCAGGAATGCTATCTCTTACCCCCGGCAAAGTTAGGTCATTTCCTTCTCAAACACATCTCTTCTGAGAAGATACCTCAAGTGCTTCATTAGAAGTCTGTGTTCGTCCCATCCCACCCTAGCACACCTGTCTATATCTGCTAATTCATGTCACTCACAGGTAGTCTTTCTTGTTTAACCTGCTAGTCTTATGCTAGCAGGTCTTAGCAGGGATACATAAAACTGAAACCAAGGGGGGAAAATCATCTAAGATGATTCTACTTGTAGTGGAAGACAGTGGTGGTGGTGGTGATGATGGTGATGATGATGTGAAGATGGAAGTCAGAGAAAATGAGCGCTTGCTTTAGAAAGAGCCTGCACGTGTGTGCTGCCCACTCTCCCCTTACAGAAAATGGTTTCTCTGGTTGTGATGCAGAGCTCTAAGGAAAGGTACATCAGAGAGCTGGAAAGATGCTGTTCTCTTTGGGACATACATTACCTGAGAATTTAAGAAGTACTTTCTGATCCGGCTACACTGTTTCTGGGGATACACTGTTTCTGGGGAGCACTCTAAGTCACTGTACCACAGAGACTGCACATTCGTGTTTACTGCTACATAGTCACATCAGCCAGGGCTTGCAATCAGTCTAGGAGTCTACCAACAGACAAATGGGTTGTAAAATATGAATACACACACACACACACATGTATTCACCCATAACAAAAATAAAGTATGTTGTTTACTAGAAAAATGGATGTAACTTCAGATCACCATATTAAGCAAATAAACCAAACACTGATATAGAAATAGAACATTTGCTCATATCTGTGAGTCCTAGAATTCAGTATGCATACCTAAATATCCACATGCACGTGCACACACATGTACATGAACAGAGAGAGAGAAAAAGATCGAGAGAGAAGGAGGAGGAGGAAGAAGAGGAAGAATAAGAGGAGGAGGAAGGGAGACTAGCCAGAAAGGGAAGAGGAGATGAGAACCAAGGGACAGAACAGGGGAGAAGTACATGTGCCCACAGTACATGATATATTTGGAAAAAAAAAAAAAAAGAAAAAAGAAAGAAAGACCATAAAAGAGTGACCCAGCGGATGTTTGCAAAGCTAATGGCACTGAAGCTTTATGTCAGTTTCCAGCTGCAGTTGTGACTCATTCCTGGGAATAACCAGTATTTCTTTAAAGAAAAAAGAGCCTCGGAAAAAGAGATGAGAGGGAAGCCCCTCCCTCCCCCCGCGCCATCTACACCCTTCCCTGGCACCCCAGATGAGTGTATCTGTGTGTGATGATCATAGAGTTGGCTTGAGTGCACATGTGAACAGTAATCCTTAGGGTCAATGTCAGTGAACCGGCTGGGCATGACTCCTGGTTTTCCAATTCATTTTATTGAGGCTGATGTGTTCCAAGTTTTCCATTCAGATTTCAAGTCCACTGTGTTCTCTGAAACGGCTTGACTCTCTACCCCTCAATCTGGGGCCCACTCTTTCATCATCTGCAGCTCAACAGGTGAAGACCGATTGGTGGCCATGTAGTTGAGGGCATAATAACTGGTGTGCCCAGCATCTATTTTTCTATGGCAGTCAGCATGTCAATGTATTACTCCACAATATTCTCTGCTGAAAGCCTGAAAACTGCTTATTCAATGCATCCAACGGGGGAGAGCATGAACAATGGACAGAGAAGGCTGTCACCCAACACACATGGCTGGGAACAGGCAGGAGTGAGTATCAGTTGGCTTAGGGATCTGACTTTTTTGTGAGAGTTGAGGATTAAAAGAACTTAAGAATAGGAATCTTGGGGCTGGAGGGATGGCTCAGTGGTTAAGAGCATTGACTGCCCTTCCTAGAGGTCCTGAGTTCAATTCCCAGCAACCACATGGTGGCTCACAACCATCTGAAATGGGATCAGATCCCCTCTTCTGGTGTGTCTGACGACAGCTACAGTGTACTCAACATATATAAATAAAATCTTAAAAAAAAAAAAAAAGAATAGGAATCTTTAAGAAGACAATCTGGAGTTTTTTATCTTGCTGATTTTCTTTCCAATGTTGCTTACTTCACAATCATTACCACTCTTGAGTAAACAAATATTGACAACCTAATACACACACACACACACCCTTCTGTACACTCTTGTGCTCTTTTTTTTTTATTTTTTTTATTAGATCTTTCATTTACACTTCAGATGCCATCCCCTTACCCCATTCCCCCCCTTAGAAAACCCCTATCCCATGCCCCCTTTTCCTTTTTGCATTTATACATTTTTTTAAAAAAATGTTAATCATAGGCTTTATAAGTTTGGTATTGTTCAATCAGAGGTGTAACCCACTACCCAACCTAGATATATCTACTATCTTTGACTGGTGGAGATTCATGAACATCTGCTTCCCTGTCTCCCCTCTCTATCTCTCTTTCATCACCTAGCTTCTCCTCTCCTTCTTCTTCTCCTCTTCTTACTCCTTTTCTTCCTCTCAGTACTCCTCCCACCTTAGCTCCTCCTACACATCACCCTTCCTGTTAAAAGGAAACTTTTCTCTCAAAATACAATTAGAGCATAATTATGCCAATTTGTACCAGTGAGGTACAAGATAGTCCTAATACCCAGTCCATCCTTTTGTTGACCTACCAGCACCTCTGTCATCTCTCCTAACTAAAACATTTAGTTCTGAACCTGGCTTTAGGATGAATGTCAGCTGACAACCATACACTCAGATCTTTTCTCTCAAGGTAAATAGCTATAAGTTTTCAACCCCGTCAGAAATCCAGAATGACTGAGTTGACTATAATTGTGGGAAGCACAAAGCATAGCTTCTAAAACTTAGCCAATTTATAGAGACCTCTGAACACCTGGACACTCGCTCTACTTCAAAACGTTGGAGCATCTGTTCTTCTGCCTTCTCGCCCAGGATCATCTGACAGACTTTAGTGCTGCAGAATTATTAAGGGCTGATTACTCTGTCTAGGCAGATATAATCAGTCGACTATTCTGCAAGTGTGTCCTTTTCTGGACAGTAATTTGTCTGTAGAAGGAAAGTGGCAATTCTTGCCTAGTGGCTGTCTCACCACAACTGGAGTAACTCCAAGGATGCTCAATTTCTTCTTAGAATTTAACATAGGAAGCTGTCCGGAGCAGACAGGTCTCTAATGAAAATGAACATTAATACTGAAATGTTTGTCATGTCAATTCTAAGGATTTCTGATGTTTTGAAAACCAGCTATCCATGTAAGGTAATCTGGACTGTTGCCTGTTAACTCCACTCAGCTATTTCTAAATAAAACATAGAGAACACCCTTATAATAATGAATTTGCTATAGTCCCTTAACTCACAGGCTGACCATCTCAAATCAGTTAAAAAAGTTGAAGAAGGACTGGGTCTAAGCTTTGTATTCCTAAGTGTGTTATACTGGTACAATGCCTATGAGAGTAACAATATTCATCTCACTCTTATATCACTAAGAAGCTCATGCCAATGAAAACCTTAAAATTTGTAAACAAAGTAAATTGGTGCCATTTAAGAATTTATATCTTCATCTTGATATTAATTATACAGATTTCTACTAATAGGTTATGGCTATGCAATAAACCCTAGCTAATCCTCTCTATTCCGACAAAACCACTACTTTTCCCTAGAGAGACAGCCCAACATTTACCACCTTAGTCCCCATGCCCAGGGAATAGGGGCGCTGACTCATCATTAGCTTCTTCAAGCTGATTATGGGCGTTGAGATATTAGAAGAGGAGTGGGGCACTCTTGTGCTCTTAAGATTATAGTTAAGCATAAATAAAATCATACACAGAGGAACGCTGTCACATGAATGACAGTACGTTATCTCTTTTCTTCCCCCTCATTCAGGTATAACTTGCCTGCCTCTGGTTCATTCTTGTTTGTAGCTTCATACTGTTCCATGATGGGGAGAGAATGCCCATGATCCAGCTTGTTATCCTTAAAGCATCTTTACTTTTAGTTGGTTTTGGCCAATGAAACAATCTCTACCCATGCCTTTTTATATGGATCTTCACGCACTGCTGTTTTTATTTCTATGGGATAGATTCCCAGAAAAAGTTGCTATATTGTGCATTTATATTACATTTATAATATATATAATAAATGTATATACATACACTCTTTTATTTTAATAGATGTGGCCAGATTTATTTCAAAAAAATTATCATTCTCATCCGCTGCCAGCGTCAGCTGCCATCTCCTACTCCCAGCCAGCATTAACATTGTTGCTCATTAACTTTTGGCAGCTTGAAGGGAATAAAGTGATATCAAAGAGCAGTTTCCTTTGCTTCCTGTGCTTCTAGTGCTATGTGTCCTCCTTGTGTCTGGCCCATTCCTGTCCTTTGCTCATTTTTAAAAATTGGGATATTTGTCTCCTCTTTGACAACCTGAAAACTCTTCAATAATACATGTTGGCTCTGTCACAAACTAGCAAATATAGTGTTTGCCTCCTGTTTGCCTCTTTCCCCTGCTTATCTGTTTATCTATCTATCTATCTATCTATCTATCTATCTATCTATCATCTATTTATCTATCTATCTATCATCTATTTATCTATCTATCATCTATCTATCTATCTATCTATCTATCTATCTATCTATCTATCTATGAGACAAGTTCTCACTGTATTACTCTGAATGAGTAGCCTGGAAGGTTTTATGGAGACCAGGCTAGCCATGAACTCACAGAGATTTGCACTTGTCTCCTACAGCCCTAACCAAGAATACACATTATTATCCACTAAAAAATATCTGTTGTTTATTTTTGTGGAATGTAAGAGCTAGAAGACCAGTCTTGTTTAAATGTAAGTGGATGCCAGGTTGCACTAACACACTCTTCCACTAAGCTATGGCATAGTTCTCTGTCAATACCATCTTGGTCTTACAGAAGGCTTTGGAATGTCCTGCCATCTGAGAGGGGCAGACCCTCTGAATGTAGTCACACTCTTCTGGCTGTGTGTAGACTTGTTTTCAGATATAAACAGCCATGTATCAATGTCTGTCCCTCAACTTCACCCTAACATTGACCCCAATTTTCTTGCCTTCTGACGCACCAATTTGGATATCTAATAGACATCTCAAATTAAGAAATCTGAGACAAAATTCTAAATTTATTAACTAACTCTCTTTCTGACATCTTTCCCATCTCAGAACTACCAGACACACCTTGTATCTCACCTACTCTTTCTGGACCCTCTCTTTAGCTGTATTCAAACATGTTGGAACCAGATTCAAGATGTCTTGCATATTTCATTTTTAATTTTTTCTTTTTTCTTTTAATGTGCATTTGGTGTTTTGCCTTCATGTATGTCTGTGTGATGGTGTGGGATACCCTGGAACTGATGTTATAGACAGTTGTGAGCTGCAATGTAGGTACTGGAAATTGAACCTAGGTCCTCTGGAAGAGCAGCTAGAGTTTTTAACTGCTAAGCCATCTCTCTAGCCCCTTGGACATTGCATTGTTATAAAAGGAGGTCTCTGAGTTAACCTTAGAATGCCACATGTGGCTACCCAGGTATAGTCTTTCCTATTTTTGTTATCACTGGATCTGAACAAGCTACCACCATCTCTGACCTGGACTAAAACAACAATGCTGCTGTCATCTTTCACTGACATGTTCTTACCTACCTTAGAGTCAGCCTATGCCCCAAGAGGCTAAGGTTCACCACTCATCCTCTATAAGCCAATTAAAAGTGGAGAGCAGAAAAAGGTGATTTATTCAATGTAGCCACATGGGGAAGAGAGACAACAAGTCGCAGAGAACTGTCCTTCTTCTCTAGTCCTTCGGGCTTCTGAAGTTAGATCAAAGTTTAAATAGAGGGCCAATGATGTGCATATTGACCAGTCCCTGTCAGGTGTGGTCTTGTCCACTGTTGACCCATATTGTCTGGGCTTTAGTCACATCATTAAAGTAATCTGACAAGTTGGTAGAAGTGTGTAAAATCTTTCCAGGAGACATGTGTCCTTTTGGCGGGTACCTTTCCTTCTCCCAGCGTGAGATTCCTGAAGAAATTCCCATTTCTTTGGAGCTCATTGTTAGATTGAGACACGATGTCTCTTTAGAATATCACCATTTTCTAGGTCTGTTCCAAGAGGAAGGAATAATTAATCCTGCATGGTCCTTTGGAATTACTCCAGCATCTGGCAACAACAGCAGATAGGAATCAAGCTTTCACTTCGTAGCAAGGACAGAGCAGTGGGCAGAGACCTTGCCTGACCTGTCTGGCTGACATCAGAATGGAACCATTGGGTCCCATTGAAAATAAACATTCAATTTAAATGTCTGAGTCAAACATGCAGATTCAAGGGCATTCGTTATGAATGAAGCATGCATCCTGAAACTCCAGGCTCTGCTTTCCTAAACTTAATATGCATTGAGTGTTTTCTTTCATGATTTAAAAGTCTGTGAAGCTGTTAAGTATTAGTTGAAAATGTGTTGCTGAAACAGTAACGTGAAGCTGTTGTCTGTCTTTGGAGGTGTCTGAGGCAGCCCTTGAAGCCCCAAGACCCATGTGCTCCTCTGCCCATTTCTGACATCACTGGGAAGATTAGAAATAGCCAGAAGCTCTTGAGCATTCCTCCATTTGAGAGATGAGGCATGCATCCTATCCTAAATGTGGGTTGGTTTTGTGGCTCTTTGGGCTGATAAACTTTCAGTTCTGTCTCCTGGATGTCACAAGAGACCACATCTCTTAATCTTCTTGACTGTGCTCTGAGCTCTCATCTCAGGCAGTTCTCTTCTGCCATAGTGTCAAGATGCTGCTGGACTCCCCATGCTTAACTCATGTCTGCTGAGAGCTTCAGTGACAAAAGCATTTCCATTTTCCCCAAGTACAGCAAATGCTAAGACTCATGCCAATGGAGAGTGAGCCCATTGCCTTGCCTGAACAAACATATTATGGACAAAGCAACAGAATGCTTAAGGGACCAGCCTTGATTACTTCTAGTTATATAATTTAATTGGCCCAGGATAGCCTAAATATTATAATTTGTTCAATACTTAAGTTATAAATAAGTTTTTGTAACTTCGAATTACAGTATGTAATTTACGTTGGCAGCCAATTCTTTTGGGATCACACTCTTGTTTGACAGTTACCCAGAGCTAGTGCCTATGAAAGGAACAGAATAACACAGAGTAGAAGGATATTAAAAATAGACATTTCAGCAGATTCCATGGAGAAAAGACATCATGACCCAAGATCAGCTCTCAAGGACCACATGGAGACCACCTCAGGCAGATGGTCATCTTGGACAAGGCCTCATCTTGCCCTCTATCTCTTCCTGGTGTTGAAACTTAGACAAAAGCAAAGATGTAAAAGACCATGACTTGACTGAGGAAAGCTGTGAGTGGCAAGTTGACTCTGTATTAACTTCTATGAGAAAAAAACCATTCAGTTCAGGTAAAAACTAGTTACATATATTACACACCTGAGATTATTGGCCTGAAAACATCAAACCCTCAGTGAACTCTCAAAAACAATGTGTATGTGGCAAACAGAACAACATCCTGTCCTATAGGAAGGAGGGCTTAATAGTGGGCCCCTTCCCAGCTAAATTTGGCAATATCTGGAAATATTTTTGGTTGTCAGAACTCAGGAAGAGGGGTTACGACACCTAGTGAATAGAGACCAGAGTGTCTAAGCATGAATTTCATGGGACAGCTTCCCCTAAGACAAATTCATACACAGGAATCGTCAGCCTAACATCACTACTGAGCAACCGAGAGAAAACTCAATCTAGATTGTTAAGAGAAACACAGAGGAAGAAAATGCCAGTCTATAATAAAGTTAGCTACTACAAAGGGCAGGCACAGCTGAGGCAGGAAACATAGGAATTGTTTGGTAACTTAGGACTCCACTTGTCTTGGGCTGTACATGCCTCTTCTAGTAATGCGTTTGGGAACCTGGCTGTTTTACCTGCATGTACTATGTACACACACACACACACACACACACACACACCATTCCAAAAAAATACACCTAGCAACCTCAGACCTCACCTACCCTGGGCTTCATTATGCCTCCCTATAACCAATGGAATAAGAGTCTCCTGCATAAAAATGTTCAAACTTGGACATATTCTGTTTAGTCTTACTCTCATCATATCAGAGTGGAAGCATGAAAAAGCCCATCTGGCCTAAATTGGGTTTGGGTGCATTTATAATAAGACAAAACTATGTTCTCAGCTGACCAGAATCTCCTATGTGCTGTTCTAAGCCTATGCATTGGGCATAAATATAAAGTCTGATGTAGTTGGAGAAGGGACATGAACAGTAAAAAAATGACTGTACCTTCTAGTCTATAAATCAAGGCAGAGACCCACCACTAGACTAGACCTCCAGTAAGCAAACTCCTCTTCCTGAAACCCATAAGAGGAAGCCCTGAACAGCACTCAGGGCACTTAAGTACCATGACTCAAGTGGGCACTGTCAATCTTAACTGTGTTTCTTCCTAACCTATTGTGGTGGTTTGAATATGCTTGGCCCAGGGAGTGGCATCATTAGGAGGTGTGACCTTGTTAAAGGAAGTGTGTCAATGTGGGGATGGGCTTTGAGACCCTCCTCCTAGCTGCCTGGAAATAGTCTCTCCTGTCTGCCTTTGGATCAAGATGTAGAACTTTCTGTTCCTCCAGTTCCATGCCTGCCTGGATGTGGCCGTGCTCCTGCCTTGTACTATTGCTTTGGTTATAAATAAAGTTTCCTTGCTACATTTGCAGTTCTGTGTGGTCCTAATTTTAATCCTTTAAAGAAGAGTCCAAGGAAGCTGGGTGGTGGTAGTGAATGCCTTTAATCCCAGCACTGAGGAGGCAGAAGCAGGTAGATCTCTGTGAGTTCCAGGCCAGCCAAAACTGTTACAGAGAAATGCTGTCTTCAAAAAAAATCAAAGAGGAGGGAGAAAGAGGAAGGAAATGGAAATACTGGTGTCGATAAATATAGACTACTTGTAACAGAGCCCCAGACTATATGCAATGCAGTTCCTATGACACAAGGAAATCAAACACTGTCTCAAAGCTCTGAGGTAAAATTATAGGATAAGTTTGACCAAAGGCTGCAACCTCTCGGGGATTCCTGCTTTTCTCTCTCATCATCCTCTCCCTGTCTCTTCCTGTTATTCCTCAAAGGAATTTCACTGAGAGGACAAAGAACAGTGCCCTCTCAACCTACTAGTGGCCAGGGTTCCCTGCAAAGCGACAAGCATCTAGAGTTGTTTTGTTCTTGCAAAAGCAGCTGAAAGGCTGGCAGGATGAGGGGCCATGCTGGCTGGAATAAGTGAGCCTCTTCTTCCCATTGAACAAATACTCTCTCACCTCAGCATCACCTGGAGAGCTGGTGGAGGCACAGCACCTCTGTCTGACCTCCAGGGATTCTGAGCTAAGTTAGGTGTGGAGCCTGCAGTGACCAGCACATCCAGTTCAGTCTGGGTTTTACCCAGTGATAGCACTAGAAGCCCAATTTTGCACTAGAAGAGCCTCGAGATGATGTGGATGTCCTCAGAAGGCCACTCTTTCCCTGGGGTGCTATCTACTCACAAGGTCTGGGATTCTCACTTAGCCTCCAGACCTAGCACTGTGGGGAGCTGACTGAAGGCGACTATCATCCTTGCAGCCATCTTGAGCTGTATACCCTGACAAGAGGCTTGATTACAATAGCCTACAACAGCTGAGCACACTCTGATAACATCTTGTTTTAGATACCCAGGATTTTCCCTTGGGTGTGTGAGACTTAAAGGTGTGTGACTTAAGGGCGTGACTTAGAGATCAGATTTAGAGACAAGGCCTAAGGGCATGACTTAAAGGCGTGACTTAAAGGCGTGGCTTAGAAGTGAGACATATAAAAGAGAGGCAGACAGAAGAAATCAGTAGGAATTAGGCATTGAGGAAGAAGACACTTGGACTAGAGAACTCGGAAGAAGAATTATTAGGTATTAGGCACTTAGCACTTGGAAGAAGTAACTTAGAACTTGGAGGCACTAGGGACTAGGAGCTAGGGACTAGGAACTAGGAACTTGGAGAGAAGAAGAGAGACTGAAGAATAAACGGGATTGAATCACACTCTGTCTGGTCTCCATTCTTCGTGTTCATCCTCACTCTCTCTCTCTCTCTTGCTGAACCCCAACCCGTGGACCGGAGCAGCTTGGGGCAGTGTGGGCTCAAACAGTTTAGCCCCCAAGGCTTTTGGCAGTGCGGGTTCCAACATTGATAGAGTGGTCCCCAACATAGCACAAAGGAAATTATCTTAAACAGGTTCCCGATGATGCTTGCTTCTCTTCTGAATGTCGTAGCAATGCACTTGGGTGTTTCTCCTGCCAGCAATCGGTCCCATCATCATGACAATCTGTCACCAAAAATATGGATGATAATGAATAGATTGGTATAGGAAGAGAGCAAACATTTGCGGAGACACCAATCCCTTTACTATGGCTCTCCAACAGAATGTTGTGGTAATTGTTACTAATCCCCCAGTTTACAAATGAAAATCAAAATTACAGATTAAAGCAGAAGCAATTACGTAATGATGGATCTGAATTCTTCCTCCCATCCAACATCAGAGCCAGTATTTTGCCCACTATGTGTCAGCAACAATAGCTGAGTGATTCATAGATGACACTAGGTGAGTGAGTGTATTTCTCCTCCCAGTGGTCCACAGACTTGAACAGTGTTTGTATGTTGAGAACAAAGCCATAACCTCTCCCTTGGAGTATTGCTTGGGTGTTCATATTAACTCAGAGTCTGATGAGCCCTGGTTAATTGTTGTGGCAATTTTCCTTCTCAGTTGAAGTAGAAGCTGCTATGGGGAAAAGACAGGTTTGTCTGCTCAGTCTCCCTTGAGAGATAATTCATCTCTTGTTTCATAAACACTCACTCTATCTTTGTGATTTACAGGAAACTAATGGTTCCTTCTGGTTCTAAGAATAAGCACATGACCCAGCTGTGGCTTTGCCAAACACTGCATATTCTAAGCTGTGACAACTGGTCTAGGGAGATGCACCAGGCTTGGTCAGTCTGAACACTGTCTCTGCAATGCAGAGGCTAGCTTGCTGGCCAGCTAAATAGAATGCCCACCCCTAACTTTGTGGAGTCCTTTGATGAGAGGCATTCCTCCTTTGCTATGTCCAACCTGTGGGTCCTGACAGCCCACAGTCTGTATATGGCCAAGGAAAAGTGTGAATGAGGTCTGCCTTAGACTGGGTTTCCATTGCTGTAAAGAGACACCATGACCAAGGCAACTCTTATGAAGGACATTTAATTGGGGCTGTCTTACAGGTTCTGAGGTTCAGTTCATTGTCATCATGGCAGGAAGCATGGCAGTATCTAGGCAGGAATGGTGCAGGAGGAACTGAGAGTTCTACATCTTGATCCAAAGGCAAACAGAAGACTGGCTTCCATGTGGCTAGGAGTGGGGGAGTGTCTCAAAGCCCAGTCCCACAGTGACACACTTCTTCTAACAAGGCCACACCTCCTAATAGTGCCACTCTCTGGGTCAAGCATGTTCAAACCACCACGAGGCCCAACACAAAATAGTAAACACAGTTAAAACATTATGAGGTTTTTGTGATTTATTTATTTATTTTTGAAACTCAATTGTGTGGTTCTCATGTGTGAACTTTGAGGAAGATAATGTCACATCATAATATCAAAAGGTTGGACGTATCCAGGAGTACAAGATTAACTCGATTAATGCATTAAAGGATTGGTGGTCACCTTTAAAAATGAATAGACCATTACTACCCGAGTGATACTAATAAAGAATGAGTCAAGAGATGGAGAGAAAAGAAGGGTCTCTTCTTGTATTTAAATCCTAAATCTTAGCCACTTGAATCATTAAAAACTCTTATTTAGACCTGGGGAGATTAAATTTTTTTATCAATTGCAACCAAAAAAAAAAAAAAAAAAATCATGGCTGATGTTCCTGATCCAGGAGAGCTGAGGGGATAATTAGCAGAAGAGAAGCTAGCGGCTGAGAAAAAAGGAGCCTTATACATCCATTAATGATTACTTGATAGTGTCCCATGTCATCTTTCTGTCACTGTAACAAGTAACTAAGGTTAGCAGCGGTATGTACAACAGGTCTCCAGCCTAGACAGTCCCATGGACGGCTGTCCCCGTGGCTCTTGGCCTTCAGCAAGATACTCGCTCCATGACCATGGAGCAAAACCAAAAATCAACTAACTTAATTAATTATTAAGTAATTAATTATTTCAACTGAGAAAAAGAAATGGGCCAGAGCCTCATTTTTCCCTTGGAGGGCACACTAGCAATGATCTAAATGAAAGGCTTCTCCCTATGACCTACCTCTTGAGGTCATCACCCTGGAGACCAATCCAACCCAATTCTGCACCATGGATCTTCACAGAGCACTGAAGACTCACGCCAAAGCACCCTAACAACTCAGCATTGTCAGAGCTACAGTAAGGAATGCTAAGGGTAAAGTGGCCATTAGGTTCTTCTTTCTGAGGTCAGAGAGATGGTTCAGTGGCTGAGACGCACATTGCTCTTGCAGAGGACCCAAGTTCAGTTCCCAGACTCCATGTCTGGCTGCATACAATCTCTGGTAACTCCAGCTTCAGGGGGATCTGATGCTCTTGGCCTTAGAGGTCACCCCAGATTAGGATGCAGTTATACTCACTAAAAATTAGGAAGTAGGTCTTTTTAGCATTCACCTGGGACTATGTTTTGGTTTGACTTTCTTTCCTGGATAATATTGATTGTTCTCAGCTGCTCTTCAAGGATTGGTTGTCAGACAGATTTTTTTTTTCTAACACATGCTTTAGTCAACTATTTAGATGCAATGCACTTGCAAATGCTTTGAACTCACAGAAAAGCTGCATGTTAATTACCCAAGTCACTTCTTCCTTGCAGCTGTCTAATGAGGCATCAGCTGATTAAGAGCCGACTTGTAGAAAGAGCTGTGCGGCGATTGAAACTATTCTGTTGAGTCTGAGAAAAAGTAAAAGAAACAAGGACACTGTTGATAAGGTCCAACATTCTAGCATTGGTTCAGTGGAATTTGGTGAGCTGAGAATCTGATAATATAATCAAAGTAAAAGACTTCACCTCTCTAAGAAGGACTGAAGCACCCACACTTTGGTCTCCCTTCTTCTTGAGCTTCATGTGGTCTGTGAATTTTATCTTGGGTATTCCAAGCATTTGGGCTAATATCCATTTATCAGTGAGTGCATACCATGTGCGCTCTTTTGTGACTGGGTTACCTTACTCAGGATGATATTTGCTAGTTCCACTCATTTGCCTAAGAATTTCATGAAGTCATTGTTTTTAATAGCTGAGTAATACTCCATTGTGTAAATGTACCACATTTTCTGTATCCATTCCTCTGTTGAAGGACAGCTGGGTTCTTTCCAGCTTCTGGCTATTATATATAAGGCTGCTATGAACACAGTGGAGCATGTGCCCTTCTTATATGTTGGAGAATTTTTGGGTTTATGCCCAGGAGTGGTATAGCTAGTCCTTCTTAGAGAGGGGAAAGGGGAACAAAATACTCACAGGAGCAAATATGGAGACAAAGTGTGGAATAGAGACTGAAGGAAAAGTCATCCAAAGATTGCCCTACCTGGGGATCTTTCCCATATACAGTCACCAAACCCAGACACTATTGTGGATGCCAAGAAGTGCATGCTCACAGGAACCTGATATAGCTGTCTCCTGAGAGGCTCTGCCAGAGCCTGACAAATACAGAGGTGGATGCTCACAACCAACCATTGGACTGAGCACGGGGTCCCCAATGTAGTCTCTAATGGAGGAGTTAGAGAAAGAACTGAGGGAGCTGAAGGGGTTTGCAACCCCATAGGAAGAACAATAATATCAACCAACCAGACCCCCTAGAGCTCCCAGGGACTAAACCACCAACCAAGAAGTACACATGGAGGGACCCATGGCTCCAGCCGCATATGTAGTAGAGGATGGCATCATTGGGAGGAGAGGCACTTGTTCCGATGAAGGCTGGATGCCCCAGTGTAGGGGAATTCAAAGGTGGGGAAGCAGGGAGTGAGTGGGTGGGTGGTGGGGGAACACCCTTATAGAAGCAGGGAAGGGGGGATGGAATAGGGGGTTGGAGAGAGGGACTAGAAAGGGGATAACATTTGAAATGGAAATAAAGAAAATATCCAAGAGGGGAAAAAGACTTCTTTAGCTTTAGGGTTTTGGGGGTTTTGTTTGTTTTTGTTTGTTTGTTTCTGTTTGGACAGTTATTCAAATGGCTCCCCTCTGGCCATTGTTTCTTTGTTTATTTGGTACTGAAGCAGAACTATCAGGACCACTGAAGCCATTAAGTGCTCCAAAGGATGTGCTTGTCAGTCCAAACAACCCTGACTCGCACACCCACACCTCAGTCTTCCTCAGTCAGTTGCTATCTTAGTTATCGTTATATTGCTATGAGCAGACACCATAGTGTTGACTATAGTTGACCAAGGCAACTCCTATAAGAGAAAGCATTTAACTGGGAGGCTTGTTTACATTTCAGAGGGTCGGTCCATAGTCATCCTGGCAGGAATCAGTCAAGCACACCTTTGAAGTAATAGCTGAGAGCTTCACATCCTGATCCCTATGCAGCAGGCAGAGTGAGTGAGGAGACTAGGGCTTTTGATACTCTCAGTGACACACCTCCTCCAAAAGGCCACACCTGCTAATCCTTTCTAAACAGTTCATCAGCTGGGGACTAAGCAGGTAAATACAAGAGCCTATGGGGGCCATTTTCATTCAAACCACCAGCTAAACTGAGGCTCCTATTCTGAAGCGTGCCACCTGGCCCTGGATTATTTCTGATTTCAGATCCCAACCTTGGCCTCCAGGCTATCTTTGATGTCATCCTGACATGAACTTTCAGTCAGTTTAGAGTTTCTTCTTTCATAAATGTTTATCAGAGTCTACAGCAATCAGAAACAGTAGGGGCCTGTTTTCTTTGGAGATAGAACATCAGAGAAACTGGTCTATGATAACCTGATGCAGCTATGCTGGACACATCCGAAAAGTTCTCTGTTGTGTCCCAGGAGCTCTGGGATCATTGAGGCTAAGCTCTTTGGGACAGATTTTTTTTTTTTTCTATTAAAAACATTTTCTTAACAAATATGCTATTGTGTAACTCTCTCTTTGATGGTCATTTCTCAGATTACTTCTAAATAAAAGAAAAGTTGGGTTCTTAGTTCCTCTCACTACAACTTTGATATGACTAACATTTTCTCTCTCTCTCTCTCTCTCTCTCTTTTTTTTGAATTCTGAGAGCTTTCCAGACATAACAGTAAGTACTTGTAAATTCTTTACCTCAGTTTTCTGCATGTCAACATGTTCCTCTGTTTTATCTTCTCTCTCTCTCTCTTTTTCAAAACTGTTTTTCCTAAGTCATTTGACATGCTGTTGACATCGTGACTCATCTCCCCTAAACAGTTCAACCAGAATAAGGACAATCTCTTGTAAAAACAAGTAGCCAGAATGATTATACCTGAAAAATATTAAATTCCTCAACTCAGTTTAACTTTTAATAAGGAAATCCCTTATTAAAATTTATCTAGTATCTTTTGTCGCTGTTTCTATTTTAAATCCAGGCTATAATGAGGTTTGTTTTTTTTTTCTTTTCAAATTCACACCACTTGTATAATACTCATTTTCCATATGTTTTAAGAAAGTAAGAAAGTATCTGTTTTCCTTTATATCTGAGACTCTACATCACAATGGTTCCCCCAAATCTCTGCCAAAAAAAAATGCTTTGAATTGTTTCTTGCTTTTACAAGTATGTGTGGGCACTGAAGGTCATCTGGGCTGTTCTTATTTCACCATACTTGTAGGGACAGGGTGAACATGACTAATATTTTAAATCCAGACTAAAATAAGATACAGAAACAGATAAAGGCAAGTAAAAGACAAAATCAGTTGACTTTGTTTTCAAATGGTAAGTGGCCTTGATTTGTGAAGCATCTGTTCACAAGGTCAGCAGACCTTCTTAGAAATAGTACAGACTATGCCTGCCAGAACACCAGACCACTCTCCCCAACACCCCTGCCCGAAGTTCTTCCTCACCTCCTCACATGTCCCAGCCCCCAAGTGGGGTAGGAGCTCCCTACTCAACCACAGGCCATGCCCGCCACAGGACCAGGTAGGATGCTTGCAGATCTTCTCCACTCACTATGTTTTTCCAGACCCAACTCTCAGATTGCCTGAGTGCTGTGATAAGTCATCTTCTCCTAGCCTCCCCTTCCTTGAGCCTCTAACTGGGGAGGGTGAGGTAAAGAGAAGGTCAAGGGAGTACACGTGAATCTCCCTGGGAAGGGGAAAAGAGAATAAATTTTGCAGGTGGACCGGAGGTGGATGGGACAGAAACAAGAAGAAACGGGTTGAGGGGAGCATTGAGGGAGTGTGAGGAGAGATGGCTAGAATAGGGGAACACTGTGGATGGTTGTGAGGAACCTTAGTGCAGTGGAAACTTCCTGCAATCTGTGAGAGTAACTCTAGTGAGGGCTCCTAATGGAAGATATGGAGCCATCTTTTTTAGCCAGACAAGGTTTCCACCGGTGGGACTGGGTTACATTCAGTTGAGTTGCTGGCCAACAGGGTCCTGTGGAGACTCTAAACAACTCAGGCTGATGCTAGGACAGAATGCTGCTCTCTAAAAACGGACAGTGGGGCTCCATTGCCAAGGACAGCATAGACACAGCTCACTGAATGTGGAGAGGTTGATCTAGTACCTGTGTGGAGCCTTTGCCACTGTGTGTTAGTCTCTTTGGTGCGGGAAGATACTCTGCAGTCTACAGAAGGAGAAATGTGGACACCAACCCATCCACAAACTCTTCAACCTACAATCAGTACTGACTGAAAGAAATGCTGGGCAATGGTGGCACAGAATGTGTGGGAGTGGCCAACCAAGTGGCTTAACTTGAGACCCATGCCAAGAGAGGGAGCCCATGCCCTACACTGCCTGAGTGGCCAGGAACTGGAGACTGGATTGCCTAGAGACCTCCCCTTCCTTGAGCCTCTAATTGGGGAGAGTGAGGTAAAGAGAAGGGCTCAAGCTGGAGTACACACGAATCTCCCTGGGAAAGATTCATTATAAATTATAAATGTAATTATAATAAATATAATAATACAGTAAATACAGTAATTATTATCATCATCATGATCATCATCAATGAAATGATTCCTAATGATAGTCTACTATACTAATAAACTGGGGCCTTCTCTATTCATCATCAGAGATGGGAGCAGTTGCAGAGACCCACAGCCAGGCATGATGCAGAGAGAGAATCTAGGAGGTCTCCACTGGGCCTTCTCCCTCAGAAATCAGAGAACCCTACAGAAGATAGGGAAGAAAGACTGTGGGAGTCAGAGGGGCTGGAGGACACCAGAACCTGACCTACCAAATCAACTAAGCAGAGCTCACATGAACTCAAGAGACAGAAGTGGCAAGCCTAGGACCTTCTTGGGTCTGCATCAAGTCCTCTGTGTATATGTTATGGCTATTAGCTTTTTTTTGGGGGGGGGACTACTAATGGTGGGAGTGGGGACTCTTTTGCTTGCATTTGGAACTTTTTTTTTCCTATCGGGTTGCCTTATCCAGCCTTGATATGAGGGGCTTTTGCCCTGTCTTATTGCATCATCTTGTTATGTCTTGTTTGACTGCTTTTTTTTTTTTTTTTTTTTTTTTTTTGGCTTGCTCTTTTCTGATGAAGAAACAGAGGTGGAGTAGATCTAAGAGAGTGGTGCGGGGTAGCTGGGAGAAGTGGAGGAGAGGAAATTATGGTCAAGATGAACTGTATGAGAGAAGAATCTATTTAAAAAAAGCATAGAGGAGACTTCCCCTAAATCTATCAAATCGGACTTTGCATAGGATGATAACAAGACAATGGATCCTGGCACCTGGTTTCCAGAGAAAAGTCTTATGACATTTTAAACTTCTCTTGAAAGTAGAAGTTGTCATGAGACAATTTGGCCAATAAAGTGGAAACCGAGCAAAGATTCAGCTGCCTCCCAGGGTCTTTTCTTCCCTTATCTCTGCGTACTAGTTCCGTGCATGTTCTCAGCACTTTCCCTCTTCTGTGAGAGCATTTCCAGCCATCATTAGTGGGGTACCATTTCTCCAGAACTTAAGGAAAGAAAAAGAAATATGCACAGACATGCGAGTACACATTACTGCACACATCTTTCCAAACGTATTATCTTTTTCTGAAAATGGCTCGAGATTGTTTCTCTCTCCCTGCTTTGCCACCAGTTAAGCCTGATCTTTAGAGCTGTAGAGCACTTGCCAAGTGTATACAAGGCTCTGGATTCACTCTCCAGCCTCACACCATAATGTCAGCATTCAGGAGGCAAAGGAGGATTAGGAGTTCAAGATCACTGTCTGCTACTTAGCAAGTCAGAGGCCAGCCTAAACTACATGAGACCCTGTTTCAATCATAAATTTAAAAAGAAAAAAAGACCAATCTTACACAGAGGAGTTTTGAGTTCCCAACATCCAGCTTCTTCTGTTAGTCTAGGGGTCTGGATTAGATTGCTTTTCTCTGGCAGTTAAAGAATTAAAAGGCAGAAAAAAAAAATCTTGATCACAATAACCAACAGCTGGCGAAGTTTCTCAGACAAAGCAACAGCACCAGAGTTAACAGGTTTAAAAAGGCTGTTTTTTATGAGTAAGGAGACACACAGTAAGGCATGCAGAGAGAAAGACCCTCCACCCCTCTCTCCTTGAGTGCTGGAATTCTAAGGATCTCTGAGGGGTCTTCCTCCCCTAAATTAGGGTTTGTTACAAACATCATAAACAGGTCCCCATCTGTCCTTGAACTTGCTGGACCTGGCCCACAGGCAGCAGGGCCCTACTTGGGGGAGAAAAAGTGTACTAGGACCGTGTTTAAGCTGCAAGGCTTTTGTCTCAGAGGGTCAGGACAAAGCCAGCCATCTTGGGAGTTCACCGTTATTGTTATCATCTCCTCATGGCCTGTCTCCTTGTCTGCTTATCAGGAAAAATTTCCAGCTCCAAGTCCCTCAATTATTTGCTAGCTGTAATTAATTCCTAGCTAGGTGCAGCAAGTTTAATAAAAGGCTTACTAAGTACTCCTTCCCTTACCCACAATACCTTACTAACTGCTTTGTATGCCATAGAAGGATCATAAGTAGTTGGTGAATGACTCTACTCATTAAACATTTATTAAGTGCTCTATTTAAAGACTGTACCTAACCACACAGGTTGCCAAACCTTTTCAGCAAAGAGCCAGATAGTAAATATTTAAGGCTCTGTGTATCAAGATGTAGATCTGGCTGTGTAATGTAGAAGCTTATATAACCATTTAAAATGTAAATACTAAGACACTTAAAACCATCCATACTTCCCAACTATACACACAGAAAAATAACTCACAATAAACCAAAGGATTGAATAAAAGGGTGAAAAATACAAAACTCTTCAAAGAAAACATAAATATAAACCTCCACACCCTTAGATTAGGCAATGTCTATTTGACACACACACACACACACAGAGAGAGAGAGAGAGAGAGAGAGAGAGAGAGAGAGAGAGAGAGAGACAGGTAACTTGGCCTCCATTAAAGTAACTTTTATGTACCAAGTAAGAAAAATAAAAGATTGTAGACAGAATGGGAGAAAGTTTCCCTAGGAGTTTCATATCCAGGAAAAAGAATCTATATATTCTGCTCCCAACTACAAAAGAATGAACAATCCAATTAAAATTAAAAACAAACAAACAAACAAACAAAGAACTTGTATAGACTTATCAACAACAACAACATAAGTCAAATGGTTAATGAGCCCATGAAAAGGTATTTAATATTATCACTCACTAAGGAAATGCAAATCAATGAAGTACCATTTCAAGTCTAACACAAAAAGTAAGTAAATATGATGCGAGCAATGAGAAGTACCATGGATACGGAAAAACTGAAACCCTCACACTTGGTTAGTAGGAGTGTAAAAGGCTACAAAAGGTGAGGGGAATGTCTGATGATTCCTCAAAAAGCTAAGTGTAGAACTGGCACATCAGCCAGCAATCATACTTGTCAACAAAAGCCCACAAGAAGTGCAAGTGGGCACTCAAACAGATGCTTGCACACTAGTGTTCACTGTGGCAGTAATCGCAACAGCCACCATACAAACCAACCATTCCTGGAGACTCTCATTCAGCCACAGGAGAGAAAGAAGGTTTATCATGTGCTGTGTGCTGGTTAATTTTAGGTGCCATTAGACTATATTAAGTGATGCTTAGACAGAGGGTAAAATGTCATGTCTGCATGTCCAGGTGCATGCTAAAGAGAGCAATGCTAATCTAGGTAAGTGAGCATTGGAATCAGTGAGTGTAACATTAGTTACTGTTCCCATCGTGACAAAGATACAAGCCATGGGCAACTTGAGGGCTGAGAGGGTTGGTTATATTGTCTCCTAGTTTCAGAGGATATCTTCAGTCCATTGTGACAAAACAGGCTTGGTTGCTGGATGGTCTTGGTCCCTGATGACAAGAGCCCATAGCAGAGCTTGTTCATAACTCAGGAAACAGAGATCAGAATAGAAGCTGGGCCAGGCTATCACCCTAAGGACCTACTGCTGCTAGTCTATATCTATCATCTTGGTCCTATGTCCCCATAGTTCCATACTCTCCCAAAACAGTGGCCCAAGTTAAAGATGCAGTATTTAAACACACAAACCTTTGGTGAATGTTTCCTATTCAACCCATCATACTCAGTAACTTTCAATATGAGTGGGCACCAATCAGCTGAGGGCCCAAACAGAGCAAAAGAGCAAAGAAAGAGTTGTCCTGTCCACCCCCTCCTCTCTCCATAGACACGTAGGTGGATAGATGATAGATAGATAGATAGATAGATAGATAGATAGATAGATAGATAAATAGACAGACAGAGATACAGATCTAGGTATTCTGGAGCTTGAGTATTCCTCTTCACCTGCCCTTACATATTAGAACTCCAGCTCTCTAGTCTTGTCCTCTAGAACTTGGATCAGAGGCCGTCCTGATTCTGTGGAGTAATGGGTGGCTAAGCCATACTGCTGCTTCCTTATTCCCCCAGCTTGTGAATGGCAAGTTGTGAGACTTCTTAACTTCCATAATCATGTGAGCCAATTAATTCTTCTAAATCACTTTTCATAGATTTATTTACCCAGACATATATGACTCAACAGTGGTGTACAGTCTAAGAATGTCACCAGGCAACTTCGCTAGTGTACAGCATCACAGAATGTGTGCTTACACACATCTAGATGCTCGAGCCTGTTTCACACCTATGCTATAGGGAGTAGCCTTTTGCACTGAGGTCTAGGAGGCACAAAAATGATTAAATCAAGCAGAACAGAAAATAAACCACCAAGAGATGAAGTAATTTTGTGTTACATGAGAGTGCTCTTAGAGGGACATGGCGTACTGACAGGTTTACCAGACTTAGCAAGATTCTTGCTAAATTTGGAAATAAATGCTGAAGTTAAAAAACCAAGAGCCTGGTTAAGAAGAGATGAGAGGAGCCTTTGTTTGGTCAAGGAGAGAAAACTAGTCTGTAGAAGTAGAAAACAAAGAGACCAAGACAGAGAGAAATTGAACATCCAGGGAGCAGAAAAAACAAAGTCACAGTTTTGCTCGGTGTCTCCAATGTGGCATCTGAGTGTAATCTCTGTGAGTGAAGCACCTGGTGCTTGCCGTTCACATGGCCAGGTCGAGCTGCACGTCCCTTGACTCTGTGACCATGCCATTGGCCTCTGATATACAGTGTCCCTTACCTCATGGCTCTCATAAAGATTAGCCACTGGGAAACACTACCCTGAACTTGCCCTTCGTCTTAAATCACAGACCAGAGAATCCATTGGTGGTCTCCTACAAATAACTAAGTTGTAGCAGCATCCCTTTTCAGTCCTGACGGCCAACATGATGGCTCTTTATGTTGCTAGCTTGGTGTGCTGCACCACTTTTTAAAAGTATCTCTTTACTTTATGTAGGCCCCGCCCTAACATCAGTAGGCCCCGCCCTAACATCAGTAGGTCCATGACAGGTGTCCAAATGGAGAACCATAGGCCCAGTCCAAAGCTTCATATTCCAAGGAGGATCCATAGTCAGCACTGATGGGGGTTGGTCTGGTGCTGCTATGTATTCAAATGCTAAACACCGCCCCCCAAGATCTGTTTGCAGTCCAGACCAGGACATTCTTATGTACATCAAATGATGAGTAAATTTTGCTTACCAATCTTCTCTGACTGGTTAAATAAAAGTGGTTGTCAGCCAGTTACTGGGGAGAATAGAGGTAGGCAGGGCTTCAGTTACCAGACTGGGAGTTGCAGGTAGGGACCACAAGGGTGTGTGTGGAAAGGAGTGGGGTGGGGTGGGGATGGAGAAAGCAGGAGTTTGCCATTAGATGGGATGGACCGGGAGCGTGTGGCTGAGAGAAGTGCACCCTGAGGACAGGAACAGCCCAGGCAAGACTCAAACAGCAAGTAACTTGGGGGAACACAGCTGGAAAATAGCGTCGAGCCTAGTGGGTTAGAGGTAATCGCTCAGTAATTGTGCTAAAGCTGATTAAATAAACCAGTAGGACTCTGCCTCAATTATTGGGGGCTGGCTGGGTCATAATAAGAACTAATAGAGTTATTAAATATCCAACAACAACATAGCACAGTCTCCAAAACCAGCATCCTTTGTCCCTGCCTTTGAGACGCACAAAGTAGCATTGGTTCCTGTCCTCAGAAACTAGGGGACAAATCCAGAAGTGTGGGTGTTTGAAGCATGGCCTTTCTCCATGCGACTCCATGGCTACTTTTACGTATAGTTCAGGTAGTTCTGATTTCCTCTAACTTTGATTACTTCTCCTTGGTTGAGCCATCTGAGCGTTCTCTGTTGCACATTGGAACCCTGGGTGAGACAAGTATGCTTTTACCACATTTGACCCAAGAGCCCCAGCCAGCAAGCAGTCACTTTCTAAAGCACTTTCGGGTCCCAATTTTCCTCTTATTCTCACTGCATCCAAGGCAGAGGGAAGAGCGGGAATTGGAGTCAGATCCCCAGCCTCCCTTCCAGTGCCCGTTTGTCCTGTTGCAAGCTCAGAAGGGGCCACACTCAGAATAATTACAGGCTTTGCTGTTGCAGCTAACATTGCCAAGCCCTGGTCAGAATCAAAGACGTCCTCATCCTCAGAGGTGGGAGCGACTTCTTCATGGTGGAGCAAAATGCTGAGGACACAATTCAGAGAAAATGAATGAACAAAGAAAGGCTGTTATGCTTTATTTGATTAATGGCTAGAAAAAAAGTCGTATCGCTGTTTTCTTTCTTGTGGTGTGTATGTGTGCGCGTGCGCAGGATTCTATGTCATGGTGTGTATACTGAGGTCAGAGGACATGCTCTGAAGTTGCTCCTTGCACTTCATGATTTTAGAGACAGCGTATCTAGCTATCTGCGGACCAGGTTGGCTGGCTCACCACTTTCCAGGGATTCTTCTGTTTCATTTCCCACTTCACTCTAGAATCCTGTGATTGCAGATACATGCTACCACATCTAGGGTTTTGTTTTGGTTTTTGGTTGTTGTTTTTTGTTTGTTTGTTTGTTTGTTTTGTTTTTGTTTGTTTGTTTTTGTTTTTTCAAGACAGGGTTTCTCTGTATAGCCCGGGCTGTACTGGAGTTCACTCTGTAGACCAGGCTGGCCTTGAACTCAGAAATCTGCCTGCCTCTGCCTCCCAAGTGCTGGGACTAAAGGCATGTGTCACCACTGCCTGGCCGTGCCTAGTTTTAAGATGGAAATTCAAACTCAAGTCAAGAGCTTTCCCTACTGAGCCATCTCACTAGCCCTGGGTAGATCCTGTACAACCTAACTGATGATCTTAGTGAAATAATCAAGCAGGAACATTTGATATGTATTTGCTACTGTTCTTGTAAAAATTAAATAGAGAACAAGCTGTAACAAAAGTCACAGAAAGTCTCATGTTGGGCTGGGCAAGATGGCACGCCATTCCATTCCCAGTACTGAGGATACAGAGATGGGGGAAATTTGTGTGAGTTTGAAGACAGCTTGGTCTAGCAAGTTTCTGGCCAGCTAAGGCTACATAGAGAAACCCTGTTCAAAAAAAAAAATGACTGGGGGCTACATATTTTTGCCATTTCTCCAGCCCCCCAGCTTGATATATTTGATATCTTAGTCTTTATGCCCGTTAACTGATGGTCTGTATATATTTTATGTACTGAATCCTTCCAGATCAAATCGTGCTAATATCTGTTTCTTTATTCCCCAGAATATTTCTATGTTAGCATGACTTCTTGAAAACATTGCCAATATTTAACAGAAGCCATACTGATTTTGTGCCGAGATTCCATGTTGGTATGAGTTGAATAAAGGGTGTTTGTAGTGTAGATGAACTACTGTAAGAATATAAGCCCATTGCTCTTCTGGGAGGGAAAGTCGGTTGAGGATTGACAGTGAAGGAATTCTGAGAGCAGAGTGTTTCAAACTTCCCACATGATTTCTTTTCAATAGATCGTCTCTTGGCACCAAGCAAACATTTAAAATTGCCAGTTGTGCTCTAAGTTTGACAATAAATCCAAGCAGGAATATATTTAATATCCACACATAATTTTGGTGAAAGTGACTTTTGATTCTCTGCCATTCCCATAAAGCCAAACAAACTTAGTATTCTGAGACTGCCGTTTCTGTTACAGAAACCAAAGCAAAAATCAAATAACAAAGACAAGACAATAAATACAGAAACTGATGGAGTTTCACAAGGATATGATTCTGCTTCAGAGATGAGGAAACTGAAGCCAAGAGACATTAGAAAGTTACCTAAGGTCAAAGCTATCTAAGGTCAAGGATATTACAGTGCCCATGAAGGTGGCTTCCAGTTGCATTTCAATACATGATTGATCAATAGATGGATGGAAGAGACTTTTTCATGTCATCAGACCAACAAATCTAGAGATATTGGCTAATCAGAGGAGGAAAATACATTAGCTATCATAGAAAACAGAGCAGTAACTAAGGGGGACGGTCTGGTAGCACCTCTGTGATTGACGATTGTTCTCAATTGTCCACTTGATGAAATCAAGAATTCCCTAGGAGATAGGTTCTCTGGCCCAACTTGAGGAGGATTGCCTTGATTCGGCTAATTGGGGTGGGAAGACCCACCCACCCAGACCCACGCTCCCACCCACCCACCATGGGTAATGCCATTCCCTGGGCTAGAACCAAGACTGTATATAAAGGAGAACATGAACTGAGCCCCTTCTACTTCCTGACTGTGGAACCAATGTGAGCAGCTGTCTCAAGCTCCTGCTGCTACCTCCTTCCAGCTATCATGGACTGGTCCCTTGAAATGTGAGCCAAAATAAGCCCTTTCTCCTTTAAGTCATTTTTGTCAGGGTAGGTTTTTTTTTTCTACCTTTATTTAAGCAACAGAAAAAGTACTTAATACACACCTTCCCCCCACCTAAGTATCAAAAAGGAATTAGAGAGCAGATTGAGAATATGCCCACGAGTTCTCCTGTATTTTTATTCATTATTAATCATGATTTGGTCTCAAAAGACAGGATGGTAGAAAACACTGAGAGAAGCAATGAACTTGATGGCTTTTGGCCTTTGCACCACTTTAGAGTCACCACGGAGCTACTGAAAAAAACCCCGGATATTCAGGTCACAGCTCAGCCCCACTTTATCCATATGTTCTCAGTGAGGTCCGGTTTGTATTCTAAGTTGAGAGTCACTCTGGACAACCCTAGTATAGGCCACAGAAAGGAAAGGCAGATGTAGGTCATCCCTCAGTCTTGAGGCTGACACTCTCCTCTCTAGTGTTCCTTGGAGCTTCTCTTAGAAACAAGGCATTGTCTCTTGACGTTTTAATACTTAACTCATGACACATTGAACATCGCTGAGCACGGGCCGTCCTACTATTGACTCTCTTCATTTTTACTTTAATTGATCATTACTTTCTAACGAGTCACCCCTACATGTAGTGACTTACATGAATGACTATCCTGGGGGTTGGCTGGATAACGGCAATGCTGAACTTCTGGGCTCCTGCTCACAGCTGCATTCAGCTAGGCCGAAAGTCAAAAGGCAGACTGAGTCACACATCTGCAGCTGGTGTTGGTGACAGCTGGATCCTCAGGGTCCTCGTCCTTGAGACTTTTCATCTTCACTCTCTAGACTGGCTTTCTTACTGAAAACTACATGAACACACCAAGAGAATGAAAGAGAAGTTGCAAGTCTTAAGGACAGACCTCAGAAACCACTATAACACCACGTTGGCTGCATTTTGTTGATTTTGATAGAACAGAATACATCTTATATACCTTACTACAGGAAGTGTATTTGCCTAAGGGCCTCAGCTTCCATGATTCAAAATGTAATCTTGAGTTTGTTCAGAGGCCACAGATGAGATAAGGTAGACCTTTACCTTGCTTTAACTCAGATTTCTTTCCTCCTTTTTTTCTAAAGGATTCTTTAGAAGCTCTGCAAAACCTTTCTCAGATGCTTCTGCCTGGTGTTCTCTTTCCCTTTTCACACAGGTTGTATTTATATTGTGCCATTGTGGCTCGCCCATCTTTTTCTTAGGATTTTTTTCACATAGTCTTCCCTCATAATATCTGTGCATGTTTGCTCTGCCTTGACATGTTTGGGAGGAAATGGGTTAAACCAGTGTGATATTTGGGTGTCATTGTCAGATTGATTAGATTTAGGGTCACCTAGAAGGTTGGATATTTGTCACAATAATTAGCTTGGAGGAAAAAAATACACCCTGAAAGACACACCATCTTATGGGGCTGAGAATCTGGGAACCATAAAGGGAAAAAGAAGAATAATGTATATATCTTGTTGGGAGAGGAGTAATCACAGGTAGAGGAACATGAAAGTTCCTGCCATCTTTGAAAATAAGTGGCATGGTTTCCTCTCAAATATGGCCCATTTCTCCCTCTTGGCCCATACATTGTGGCTGAGTTGGTTTCCATTTGGATGGACATGTGATCAATCATTTGCCAATGAGGGACCACCATTGGCTTATGGATGCAGCTGGTTAAAACTAGTGAGACTGTGAGGCTTTTACTGGCATTTATGGGACAGAAAATACTTTTCCACTGAACTTAAAACAGGAAACATGTAGCTCTCCATGTGACTTCAAGCTCTTCAATATCTCTTAACTATGTCTCCATTTGTATTACTGTATGAAAAATTACCATGCATTCTTGGTTTAAGAATTCTATGTATTAATTCACAGTTCTGAAGGTCAGGACATTCTTATACAGACTGTTCAGAGTCTCATGAAGCTGAAAATGAAGGGTGTCAGGAGGCCTGAGTTTTCTTCCTTCCTTTCTTTCTTTCTTTCTTTCTTTCTTTCTTTCTTTCTTTCTTTCCTTTTTTCAAAGAATTCCCATTGCATTTATTGTCGAACTCATTTATTACATAATTTGTTTCACTAATGTGGTTACATCATAAACTTGTACTGTCCTATGCTCCTTTCTTTGGCTGCCATTCATTCAGCATGAGCTTCTATGCAGACGGATGCTCTTCTATCTCAGTTTTATTTATTTATTTATTTATTTTTTATTTATTTATATTGGATATTATATTTACATTTCAGATTTTATCCCCTTACCCCTATTCCCCCCACCACCCAGGAAACTCCTATTCCATCCCCCCTCCTCCTGCTTCTATGAGGATGTTCCCCACCTACCCCCCCACTCCCACCTCCCCACCCTCAAATCCCCCCCCCGCCCCCACCCGGTGTTCAGCCTTCATGGGACCAAGGATGAGGCCTAAGTTTTCATCTGGGAAATAATCCACTTCAGGGTCATTTAGGTGGTTGGCAAATTCACTTTTTTAAAAAAGTTATTTGCCTGAAGGTCTTGGCTTTCTGCTAACCATTTACTACAGCCCACCCTCAATATCTGGCTTCCTACAGTCTTTGCTATATATCCCATAATACGACAATCCCAGCCTCAAAGGCAGCAAAGAAGTTGCACAATTGTAGGCCCAGCATCCTGCCAACTTTGCCGTATTCAATTAGTTAGAGGCAAGTTACAAGCTTCACTAGTATTCAAGACAAGGAGATTTTTACAAGACTCATCCCAGGCCATATTAGCAAGTACCTGACTAGCTAGATCCAAGACATGCTGAGGAAAGAGGAGCAGGGCCATTCATTGCTGGAAGGATGCCTCGGCTCTGCCCCATCGGATCACATCAGGGTCTGTCTTTCCGAGTCACAACTGAATTCACCTTCTCTAGCTAGTCCCTCACAGTGAGCAGTCACTTAAATAAAACAGCACAATAAAATTGGGATTTTATTTTATTTTAATTTTTGTGTGTGTGTGTGTAAATGTTGAAAAATATCTGAATTTGGAATTAGCTAGACCTTAGTCTACTTAAGATGTCTAAGTCTAGTTAGTTAAGATGACCCCAACTTTGTCAGCAACATTTGAATCCTTATAACCGGGAGCCAGATGAGTATGTGACTTCTATCCATTAGGTCTGAGTAGGGCGTATTATATTAATTTATATTACATAGTTCGTTCCAGCCTGTCTGATTTGGTGCTGATTGGCTTCGGCGTCCACCAGGAACACACAGGTGATGCCTTCTACAGTCTTCATGGCTGACTCAGTAATAATGGATGGTGGCATAGTGGTCAAGCTTATTTCTTCTGGGCATGCTCAGGGTATCTGGGCTGCCTCAGGAGCTGCATGAGCCATCCAAGCACTGGCTTCTCTAGCTTTCCAGGCCTTCACTTCATGTTATCTTGGTGAGAAGGCCGGCTTTATCTTCAGATGTCCATTTTGGATCAGTCCCCAGAAGTTCATTAGCTAGATGATGTCTGCTTCTGCCTGCTCCCAAACTTCCAGGGTTCTCCATCTGATCCAAAAGCAATAAGAGAGAGCCAGCAAGCAGGGGATTGCTGGTCTAAACTGTTTTGAATGACAGTAAGAGAAACCAAACACTGACTGTAGAGGTGGAAACACATGGGATTGGTGGCTTTGTCAAAAGCACACAGTTCTGACATTGTAATGTTAATGTTGAGGACAGTCTTACAGGCAGTGCTCTTCTCCTCATTTGATGGGTGCTATAACTTGAGGCTGTGAGGAGATGAGGCAATGATGTGACCTTGCTCCAGGTCACACATTGGGGTCAAATCTGGAAGCTGTGCTCTGAAGTCATTGTCTGTCCTCATACACAGTCACCCTGCCTTCTATGAGTTTCCAAAAGGAATCCCTTCGCAACAAATGTTCCAGTGGGACACTGACCTGCCACAAATATGCTTTGACCAAAGCAAAGAGGTAGCTGAGGAAGCCCTTTACCAACAGGTCGTTGCATTACATGTGAGACAGACACGTGAGGAAACTGAGTCACCGCATGGTTGCTCCTCTATGCTTCATAGCAGCTGAAACTAGAGCCTGATGTAGCCCTGGCTCAAAATGGGCAGGTTTGTGAACCCTTTGTTTCAACCTCTGAGTAACTTTTCTGCCAATACAGCCTGGGAATTGTGACTCAAGGAAGCTCCTGTCTGGTCCTTTCGATGCTATGATGGGAATTCAGTCTCTTACCTGCCTGCCAGGGGAAGACATCTGAGCAAATCCTTAGCTATGGTTGCCAAGGTACCATCTGTTGGGGTCCACACTAGCCCCACGTTGGGGCGGCCAAAAACGTTGCAGCCCAGTCAAAATGTTGCGGCCCGGGCCGACCCACGTTTGGGCAGCCACTGTATCCCGGCCCAAGCTGCCGCTCCGGTCTGCGGGTCGGGGTTCAGCAAGAGCGAGGGTGAGGGCAGACTCTACCTAATGTCTGATGTGTCTGAATCTCTCTCTATAGTCTGATTCTGTTCTGTTCTGTCTCTGCCTTTTATATGTCTCACTTCTAAGCCACGCCTTTTGGTCACACCTTTAATCATGCCCTTAGGTCTTGTCTCTAACTCTGATCTCTATATTTCTAAGTCATACTCTTAAGTCACACACCTTTAATCTCACGCACCTTTAATCTCAAGGTATCTAAAACAAGATTATCGGAGTGTGCTCAGCTGTTGTAGGCTATTGTAATCCAAATCTCATGTCAGGGTATATGGCTCAAGATGGCTGCAAAGCTGATAGCCGCTTTCTGCTAAAAGTCGGCCCCCAACAACCATCATTCGGGGAAGACACTGCTGCAAACGGCAAGGCCTCTCTTGGGAGAGAGGTGGAAAATCTCAGCAAGTGACTCCCTTCCTTAGGCAGTGGTGTAGTGTGAGGAAATGGAAAACGGCTTTGGCCAGTAATGAAGACCCATTTGATGTCTACCTGTTTCGGGGTAGATTAAAGTGGTTTCTTCTGCATTTCGCAGGTAATAATTTCACAGTATTGAGTCTTTTCTCACTGGTGGGCATTTGGAGAATTCAAGAAAAGGACATGTGTGCAGCAGAGGCCAGGTCAGCCTCTGTGGCTTGCTCAGAAGTTATACATCTTGGTTTTTTTTGTTGTTTGTTTTGTTTTTTGTTTTAATTTATTTTTTTAAGACAAAGTCTCCCACTGGCCTGAGCCTAAACCTGAAGACTTAGGCTAGCTTAGGCATTGAATGACTGGAAGCTGCCCGTCTCCATTTCCCCAGGAGTGGGATTATAGTCGCATTCCATCATTCCTGTTTTTTTTTTTTCTTTCTTTCTTTCTTTCTTTCTTTCTTTCTTTTGTTTTGTTTTTTTCGAGACAGGATTTCTCTGTGTAGTCCTGGCTGTCCTGGAACTCACTCTGTAGACCAGGCTGGCCTCGAACTCAGAAATCCTGCCTCTGCCTCCCAAGTGCTGGGATTAAAGGCGTGAGCCACCACCGCCCGGCTCTTTCTTTCTTTCTTTTTAAAAAGATATTAGTTATGAGGATCAGAACTCTGGTTCTCACATTTGCCCAGGGTGCTGGCTTATGCATGTCTTATGTTAACTTAACAGAAACTAGAGACATTTGAAAGGAAAAAAATCTTAATTGAGAAAATGTCTCCATAAAATCTAGCTGCAAAGTATTTTCTTAATTAGCGATTGATGGGGAAGGCCCAGTCCATTGTGGGCAGTGCTACAGGTTTTCTAAGAAAGCAGGCTGAGCAAGCGACGCCATTAGGCAGCACCCCTCCATGCTCTGCCCTTGCTTCCAGGTTCTTGCCTTTTTTGAGTTCCTGTCCTGACTTCCTTTGATGATCAATAGAGGTATGGATGTACAAGACAAATAAACTGTTTCCTCCCCAACTTGCCTTTTGGCCATGGTGCTTTATGGCAGCAATAGAAACCCTAGGATACCCAGCAAGCACTTTATTGACTAAGCCACCTTCCCAGGGCCCCCTGGGTAATTTTTTTTTTTTTTTTTTTTTGTTTTGTTTTTTTTCGAGACAGGGTTTTTCTGTGTAGTACTGGCTATCCTGGAACTCACTCTGTAGACCAGGCTGGCCTCAAACTCAGAAATCCGCCTGCCTCTGCCACCACCCGGCCCCTGGGTAATTTTTTTATGGTTTTCTACCATCTTTAACATATCTTGAGGACCACTTGTTTTCTCCATGACCATGGAGCCTAATTATCACCTTTTACTCCAATCCATCTATTAATCAGGTGTCACTTATCTGGGTGGAGATATTTCTGCTACAATAAATGTCCCGGCTATTGTTGCCTTTGGTTCTTTTCATAACTTTTCCTCTTAATCTTTTTGAACTAAAACAATAACTGGAAAGATTTGTGAAATAACTATTATTGGAAAACACCACATCCCGTTCAGTTTGTACAGCAGCCTTAAGATGTCAGCACTGTATGACTCCTGGTTTACAGTTAACTAGGAGCTTAGAGTGGATACATGTAGCCCACCCCAGATAACTGAATAATTAGAGCCAATTCAGGAATCCAAGAACGGCCATGGAACAGCTTCAAAGTCTTCCTTCCCCACCACCATGCAGGGCCACAGGTACAGTGATGACCCCCAGGGATGAGATCACTAAGAGCTCCTGCAGCTCCTGAACCATTTTATAGACTTTGGAGATTTAGTTCTGTTTACACTGAAGACTTAAGCTTGCATGGTTGAGGTTGCCAGAGTCTTGGGAAGAGACAAGTCCTGTATCTCACAGAGCAGATTTTTGTGCAAGGTTTGAATTGTTGTGAATGCCAGAGGAAGGTAGTATATGTCACAGATCTGTTCCTGAGATGCAGATCCACCCTGATTTATCTCAGAGGGCATACTCTGCTCCTGTGGACTGACAGGCTTGCTGCTCAGTTATAAGAGAGAAATTTAATTGTACATTCATTTAATCTTTGTAAATTTGCATTCCTAAGAAAGACCAATACATTGGAAGACATAATCTATGGGAATAGATTTGCTTTGAATAGAAAAGCATATTTATACCCAATTTCCAGATCTCCCACTGTTCCATGAACTCTTTGCCTTAAATGTCCCAGATACCATGGGGTTCTTTAACCATTAGAAAGAGAGGAGTCAGGAGTCAGAATGAAGGAACCTTTTCTTGACTCCTCTGGCTTGTGCCTAGGCTCTATACTTCCCCAAACTGAAGAAGGCTTGGGAAGTTGATACTGAGTTACGTATGCCCAACATGTTAGCTGCTTAATTTGTGATAACAGAATTGGACTTTTGGGTTAGTAGGAAAGAGGAAGAACCTTGCTCCCTTAGGTGTCCTTGCACATATTTTATAGGCTCTCCTCCATCTGTAAGACACCCAGAGGTTACCATTATATAATAAAACCGTTTGGTAGGATCTCCTAAGAAAGTAGGAATCGGTTTCAGGTTCCAGTGGCAAAATGTGTACTTAAAAGGGAAGTTAGTAAGGTTCAATACAGCATGGGAAGGGAAGATCTCATTGTTCTGTTTTCTTCAAAAGTGCCACATTGCCTACAGTGCTGTAGATGGCAGGCACTACCTTATTCAGTGCTTTCTAGTCCAGGAATATTCTTGCTTCTTCATCCTTGGGTTTTGTGGGTCTCTGCCTCAGTGAATCTCCCTACCCCCAGTGGCCTGGGCAGGCTAGCTTGTGTTATTCTGTCTAGCATGGGCTAGGGGGGAGCAGGGCTGTATTCTCTCTTTAACTGCTAACCTGGCTCTGTGTCCCAGGGCCTGACAGACTCTAATGATGCTGACAGAAACAAAAAGAATCTTCTTCTTCCTCATTTGGCCAAACTAGAAACAAATCCATTTTCTATGACTATTTTTCCCCAATTTCTTAGATGTGGTGGTTTTATAGATTTATGTTTCCTGGTAACATTATTATCTTTTGCAAGGCTGTGACTCCCAAAGCAGATTCCTTATATCCCTGGCCAACATCTGTTTTCAATGATTGTAATCCTTTCCCTGGCCCATCAGGCAGTTGTTTTTTGTTTGTTTTGCTTTGGTATCTCTGTATCTTCTGGTGGCTCAAATCCATCAAGGTATGAAACTTCATAGGCTATAGAACAAAATGGCCCATTTCCTCCGTACTCTTCAATCTGACCTTCCCTGGGGGCAAGACAGTTAATCCTCAGTTGTGTGCCTCACCACCCATATTTGGGCCTCTGCAGTTGCTACTACAACAGACTGTACGCCATTCCATGTCACGGTGGAGGACAGCCACAAGGACCTGGCCCTACAGACACTCCACCTCCAGGTAGCTGCATGCCTCATTACCCACAGCAGAGACAGTGAAATGGCTCCTTCCATTCACCTTTGCATCTGTCATATCGCTGTCCAGATGCCGCGCTCGCATCATTTTTCCTGAGGAGGCATGAACTGCTCACTCCAGAGAGAGAACCAGTGACAGAGCAAACAAACAACTACATCCAAGTCTACCTTGGTGAGTCAATGAGTGTATTTGGGCTTAGAGAAGAATGGGGGTGGGAGGTAGGTGACAGGAGTGTAGGTGACCCCAAACAGACGTATTGTAGAAGTCCCACCCCAGGCTAAGGAATAACTTCACGTAGGTGGAATCCCCATTCAGTTAGCTTTCCATCCGTTTAACGTCCAGCACCTCCTGACATTAAGTTTAGCCGAGCAGGTTTCCATGCAGCTGGTGGCAGGGCATCGAGGGGCTGGAGTGACTATTCTTTTATATAAGGTGAGGGCCTTATAGTCTGTCTTCCACTCAAAGGGACAACAGACCCCATCTTATGAGGGTCTTTTGTGGATAAGCAGCCACTCTGATTTCAAGATGGTAATAACTATGTCATGCCTGAAGGATAGGGTTCAGTATGAACATCTAACATTGTTTTGGAAAATTCTATTTTCCCCAAATATTCTATGTATCATACATTTTGTTTTTGTTTTATTTTGTACTTTGGGATAGATAGGAACTCACTATGTAGATCAAACTGGCATCAAACTCAGTTACTCTGCTTTTTTGGTATTGTATCCATTGATATAGTCTCAGACGAAGAGGTTCCTCCTCACTGGTGTTTGGTCTACTAACGGGTCAGTAGCATGATTTCCAGCATTTAGAACATTCTTAGAATTTCCATCTCCAAGCTTACCTTGTCTGTCATTTTTCATGTTGTCTCCGTTTTTCATTAAGAGTCCATAGCATATTAATCACTGTCATTTCTATTGATGTGCTAAAACAACATGACCAAAAGCAAATTGTGGGTCATGTGTGTGGGGGTGTTACTTGGCTTACATTTCCACATTGTAGTCCATTACTGAAGGAAGTCAGGACAGGAATTCAAGCACGGCAGGAACCTGGAGGCAGGAGCTGTTGCCAGAGGCCATGGAAAGGGTGGGGGTTACTAGCTTACACCACATGGCCTGCTCAGCCTGCTCTCTTCTAGAAGGCAGACCCTCCAGCCAGAGCCCAGGGTGGCCCCACCTGCAGTGGGCTGAGTCCACTGTCTTTATTCAGTAATTAAGACAATGTCTTACAGGCTTGCTTATGAAAGTATTTTCTCAATTGAAGCTCCCTGCCTCTCCAATGACTCTGGTGTGTCAAGTTGACATAAAACTAGACAGGACCGTCATCATTTTCAGCTCTCACTCCAATAATTCTGACTTTCTTGCCATAACTGAGTTGGGTCTGAAACTTGCCCTGTCTCAGCAAACTGCATCTGCCCTATCCCTGCCTTTTAGTATGCCTGAGAACTATTTTTTCTGTTTGTTTTTCCAGTCTTGATATGGTATAGTAGAGGGGTGTGTGTGTGGGAGGGGGAGGGGGAGGGGGAGGGGAAGGGGGAGGGGAAGGGGAGAGGGAGGAGGGAGGAGGGAAAGGGAGATGGAGAGGGAGGAGGGAGGAGGGAGAGGAAGAGGGAGGAGGGAGATGGAGATGGAGAGGGAGAGGGAGGAGGGAGAGGAAGAGGGAGGAGGGAAAGGGAAATGGAGATGGAGAGGGAGAGGGAGGAGGGAGAGGAAGAGGGAGGAGGGAAAGGGAGATGGAGAGGGAGGATGGAGGAGGGAGGAGGGAGAGGGAGATGGAGATGAAGAGGAGATGAAGAGTCATATATATATGAATATATATATATATATATATATATATATATATATATATATATATATATAGTCATGTTAGTGAGGCTTTGTGTAGCTTTTGACATTACAAGTTTCATAGCAAACTCCCTGATCCTCTTGCTCTTACAATCTTTTAGCCCCATCTACAATGTTCCTGGAGCCTTATGCTCAGGAATTGTTTTATAGACATATCCACTGGGACTAGGCACCACAACTCTGCATTTAGATAAGTTACGGTTTTCTGTAGTGGTCTCCATCTGTTGCAGAGACATGTTTGTTGATGAGGGGTGAGGATTACCTTTATCTGTGGGTATAAAGACAAATATTTAGAGTGTAGTTAGGGATTATGTTGGTATAGAAAAATGGAGGTTAGAGATTCTCTTTCAAGACCTATGACTTTAGTAGCTATGGGTAGTTGCCTAGGTTTCCAGTACCAGGAGTGATTTCCCTTTTGTTTAGTGGGTCTTAAGTACAATTAGTTGGTTACTGTTAAGGTATATGTGCCATTACTGTATGCTTAGGGTTCTCTCGACATGCTGGCTGTTGTGTTGGTTCATAGGCCTCACAGCTAGGACTATTGGCCATCTCCATGCTTTGGAAGCTTTCATGGTACCTTCTGCCACCATGAAAACTAGTCCTCAGGGAAGAGGCATTCAGGTCAGTTCCAGCTTAGTGGCATCTGGAGCCTATGCCTGAAGTGCACAGTGTCTTCAGCAGTAAGGACTGTCCTGCCACTACTTGGGAGAGGGCAACCAAGGGCAATATCATTCATCAGTAATGTTTTGGGCATGTCTTGGACAACCCAGACCAACAACTCAAGAGAAAGTTACTTATGCCTCATGTTGGGGTTGTTAGGTTGTCTTTGGCTCTTGGAGGGAGTATTGTCAACCCAGATGAGAGAATTCATTTAAATTATGTATGTCTATTTTTACACAGACTTGCATGTATTAGTTTTGTTCTCAATATGACTCTTTGACTTTCTCACGCATTCTACTCCCTTTTTACCCTCCTACAAGATGGTTTCGTAAGATGTTTTAACTGCTTATAGGTAATATCACTAAATTAGTTTTTCAGTCTTGAATTCTATAGAAGTGGACTTACCGCACTCCACACCCACCCCCTGATTTTACAAGAGTTTCACTTTAATTTTAGCAACACGGGCACAAATTCTTTTATGTAGATGTCTTTGAATAATGTTTCACTCAACTATATTAAACCAAAGATCCTGACATTTCTTTAATTTTCTGTGTCCAGTACATATATACCTTTATTAACCACCAAAAATGAGGAAAACATTTTAAACATATTTTATATCTCGAAATATGGCCTTGGTAATGCTCCTATCCTTCTGTAACTTTAAAAAAAAAAAAAACAAAAAAAACAAAAAAAACCATTGCTTTTCTGACTTTCTCCAAGCAATTAGGTCACTTTATGTGCCAATACTGTGACCAAATGCCCTTCCTTCTGTTCACTCTGCCTTTACCTCCAGCAATATCCTCTGTCCTAGAGGAATGAGAAAGTGCCTTGGTGCCTCCCAGAAGCAAGCTTCCTTGGTACCACTGGAGACATTCAAGGCTGGTGTAGAGGGCATTCAGGACAAAGTAGCCTGGGATGGGCACATGGCAGAAAGGAATACTGATTCCCGTGACATGTAAGGAAAACAAAGCTGAAACATCAAGCTCACTTTTCTTCAACAATTAAAATGAATTTGTCTTGAGAAAATGCTCTGCTAGTAGTATCCAGGAATGACAATGTTCTTTGCGATGATTACAGTCAGACATCAGGCTTCTGATCGTAACCTGGTACATATGCATATGCACATAAGTGGACATAGAGAGACTCGCTTATCCCTGTGACTGTTAGAGGCATTGCGACTCATGAAACAGGAGTCTTTATTTTGACATTTCATTTCACACTGGGGGCCCAGGCATTACATTTTGGATCTTAGCCTTGCATTATAGCTGGGAGTCCATTCACAGCAAAGTGTTTTTTAGCTCTCATGATGCAGTTCGTCATTCAATTGGCCCTGATAATTCTTGAGGATAAGATAAATGCTGGTTATTGGATTGTGGTTAGAAAATGCTAGAAAGATGTGGATAGCCCCTAAAAGGATTATCTGCAATGATCTACAGTATGTACCACTGCATATAGAAAGGCTGTTTTGAAAATAATAATCCAAAACCACAACCCCCAGATTGTGTAGTTGTCAGAATTTGTCATCTGTACAAGCATTTTGTAAAGCATGCATGTTGTATTGTGCAATCTATCTCAGGATAGATTTATCTCAGGAATGGGAACAGCGCTGTGTGAACCAAACACCCACAGGCCTGGCAGATTGTATCTAGCATCTATCTGCTCTAAAACCTCTCCTCCCTGTTTCTGCTGGATATTTGCCTCCTCATCCCTCAGCCATAGACATCCCACTTATGAATCCCAGCCTTTAAACAAGTTTAATGCAGGGGTTGAAATGCAGCTCAGTGCTAGAGCACTAGGCTAGCAGAGGCAAGGTCCTGAGTTTGATCCCCAGCACTGCAACAGAACAAAGAGCACGGAGAAGTTAAAAGTTGGATTTCTTTCCTAAACTAGAGATCAGTTTTGAAAAGCTGGCATCTGAAAAGACTGGGAAGAAAAAGTTTAAGAAGTTAACAGTGGATCTTTGTCATCCTTTCCTGTGTCGATCACATTAAAAATACAGACCAATTCTCCATGAATCAAAAGATTTCCATTAACAACAGGAGTAAGCAAATCTCCCTCTGTACATGTATGTGCACACATTATGGCCAAGTCATGGTTAGAGTCTGCATGTACACTGACTTACACAGCAAAAATATTTGGGTTTAATGTTCTACCCCAACTAACATCAACGATCTATGGCCTTATTTGCTTCATAAGACAATGACTTAACTGCTTAGGTATGTGCTCACACACATAAACTAATTTTGCATGTTTCCTTCCCAGCTTCAAGCGCCTGCCTATCCATTCTTGCCATTCTTTTAGTCTAAATATTTTATCTTTCTAGGGTTGTTGCCCATCACGAATATGGTACCATTATTTTTTAGTTATTAGTGCCTAAGGAGGAATTGAAAATAGATGCCAGATGGCCTGGCCTATGGGACTTCTCCACATGCACAAAAAGGCTTTTAGCTCAAGGCCTTGACAGCAGCACACAGGTGCAACCAAAGAGAGCCAATAGTGAGCATCTCTGTCACACAGGAAGGTAAAATTGGGTGAGGTTGAATATTTATACGAGGAAAACCAGTACAACCCAATAGCCCTGTCTCCATTGTTAACTCTTTTAGCAGAATATCCCAGGAATGGGCCTCCTATTAACTCACAAAAAGAAAGCAGCCCACCTTTGCTAGGGTGACCCTAGTCTCAGAATATAACCATTGATACTCCAGCCCTGAAAAAGAGACCTGCACCTCCGGTGTGCCCTTTACCGGCCTCATGTGAACAGCATCTTCTTCTATTTATGTGGCCACTGGGACATAGTGTGGAGGCTCCATTTGCAGATAGCAAGAGTTGGCCAAGTTTCACTTGGCCACATGTCTTGTTCTGGTCCTTTCACTTCCAAAGATGCTTTAAAGATCTGCCATACACATATTTGGGCTAACTGCAAACTGCCACCAATCTAAGTTACAAAAACACCTGCAGAGCTGCACAGGACACCATAGCAGGGACAGGTCAGGCTACTCACTTCAGTTAAAATGTTCAGTGCATTTAACTTCTCAATTAAAGAGGATAATTTTCTTTCCTACTTTTTATCCCCAGGCTTATGGGGCAGAAAACTGTTTCGGCCTTTGAACTGCACTCTTGAAAACAGGCAGAGAGGATATGAGCACTGGTCGAATTTCAAGTCTTAAGGCAGGAGAACTGAATAGAAAACATCTTTTCAGTTTTTCCTAGGTACCATGGATGTAAAGAAACCAGCAGTTTATAATGAATTTTGCAGAAACCTCTCGGAGTCTGCTAAAATGGACTGTGTTTGGTTACTTTTAGTAGTTGGAGGCGGTTAGTCATGACCATGAGACAATGGGATTCTGAGGTCCAGGTAACTAGTTACTGTCTATGGGGCTGGTGGATGTTAGGAAGGAGCAGCTCAACGTGAAGGTTCAAGTATGTAGATCACTCGTCTCCCAAGACTAAAAACCACTCAAAACTCACCCTCCACTACTACCAAACCAATTACTAAGGCAGCAGCTTAGAATTAAACCAAAAAGCAAGAAGTTGGGCAATTTAACATCAAGAAATTGCTCAACATACCCATTGAACACACCACAGTTGTTCTCTAACATGGAGTCTGTAGGGTAGAGTAGCCAGGACATTTTCTGAGTGAGCCCAGGGCCATCAGTGTGATGTGGTCACAGCAGGAGCGGATTTTGCTTCTACTGTGCTCTGTAGCCCACATCTAAGCATCTACTCTAACATCACTATCCGTACTTTAAAAAACTCCCAGAGGAAGAAAAGGCTAGTTCTTAGCAGATCTCAAAGATGTATGCATTACAGACGTCACAGACACAGAGCTTATCTGTGCTACGTCTTTTTTCCTTGTAGAGTGCCGGCTTACTGCTAGTATTTAGATATAGAAGAACTGTCAGGCGGGGCTCTGTGCTGCTGATCCTCTGGGCTGCCTAACAGCCTACCTAGGAGAAAGGGGGAGGGCTGGTTTTACTCCTCAAGCTGGCTTGACAGGGTGAGGCTAAGCAGCTCTGCAGAGGCCTACACTGAGCAGCTACTTATTCTTAAACAGACCACAATCAATCCAGGGCCAGTTTTTGAAGAACAGATCCAGAAAGTACTACCAATGCATATTTGCGTTATAGGGACCGACGTTTCTGACTGTACACAAATGGGAAAAGGTTGTGTGTGTGCTTTTAAAAATCTGCCTACTTTGGGACAGTGCGTGTGACCTATGAAGTGAGGGGGTGAAGATGCGTTGCAATGCATTTTATGACCAGAGCATTCTCAGAGGGGCTTAGGCAATTTCAAGGGAAGCAAAACTCAGAATGAAGAATACTGTAGTACAAGATTATGGCCGAAAATACTGTATTTTTAACCAGTAAGATCATCGGGGCATTATTATACAACATTAGGTGTTTTTTTTTTTTTTTTTTTTTTTTTTTGAAAAACTAGTTCCCATCCCCAAACAATAGACAATACATGCATTTGAATGACATTTTAAGAACAGTAAATATGATTTTTTTTTTAAATACTGCAAGTTAAAAATGTTTTTGACAAAACTCCCTAAGTACACAGATGTAGTCAGGGCTTCCAACACGAGGGTGGATGCAGAGTCTGGCAAGAGGCTTCGGTTAGAGTCCTTTGAGGAAATCTGCCAGAATCATGTTTCAGTGAAAGTGACCCGGACAAACTTACATAGTGTTTTTCCACTTTCTTTTCTAACCCACAAACAGCTTGCTGAATGATCTTCCTGTTTTCTTCCTGACTACCAAAGCTTCTATGAAAGTCAGAATTCCTTTACCTAAGTAAGATCCGATTTTACCTAGTGGCTGTTTTTTTACATGTAAATGTTATTCAACATTGGGTTCAAATTTTATGGAGTGATGGAGTCTCCATGGTAGATATGGGAGGTGGGAGGACATATCTGAGCACCTACTGTGCATCAGGTGTGCATGCATCCTCTGAACAAGACGACTCTAGAGGCAAGACTGCTATTGCAGGGTGGCAGAAGCAGGGAGATGGCAGGAGACAGTACTACTGCAAGAAAACCAGAGTGTAGACGTTCAGCAAGTTATCTGTGGAATGGCAGGTGTCTGGCTTCCCAAACCTTGGCCTAATCACATGGAACCAAGCCATCTGTTTCTCCTAATTGTCGAGAACCAAAATGAAATCCCAAAGACACAAGTGCCAGGACATCTAGTAACTGCATACGCTGGAAGTGTGTGGAGGGAGACAGATAAACACACATTATTAGCTTCCATTTTTGTATGTGTTTCTAACCAAAGATTTCTCTTTGGAATAAAATATTAATGTATGCCCAGGTACACCTTATTTGTATCAATTGAGATGCTGTTAATTACCATTTGAGTGGCTTGAAACCCTTACTTAATTTTAAGAAGAGCAGCAATATACATTACAATATTTGGGTACACTTTATTTTTATATGGGTTAACATTCTGCTATATTTCACTTCATTCGTTCTTTTGAGAAACTGAAAACAAAGGGGCGCTGGGGGTCATCTGAGGGGATCTGAGTCTTGCGGTGTCTTGTTATGCAGCCCTTTCTTCCCATTATTATTTTTATTTTTTTGCAAATAATCAAGTCATTTTGACCCAAATCCAGCATAAACAGCTTTTCACCAATTCCTACTTAAGACAACTAAAATTTACAATCATGTGGCAGTATAAATTTTTAAATTACAATTCGTACAACTTGACAATCAATATAAGTCTGAAGTACAAAAAGTAAATTGCCCTTTGGCTGAATTACCTTTTAAAACGATTAGGCCTGCTAATGTAATCTAAACGAAACGAAACCAAACCAAACCCCCAAGCCCCCAAGTTCCAGGTGTTCTTTAAATATCGCTGTGGATGCCACCTGCCAGTAAACACCATACACAGGTTCCTAAGAAGAGTTTCTCAGCTACTCAGGACCCTCAACAGAGCTCTTCCCAAGGAAACGATAAGGAAAATCCAACAGGCTCTGTAAGACTGACTGACTGTACAGGGGCGTGTGTTTTCCCTTTGTTTCAGACATGAGGCACAGACTTCTGAATTTAAGCTCTGTAAGGCATAGTATAAACCTCCAATTTACAAATAGGAATTCTCTGTGGGTGGGAACTGCCGCATCACACACAAAAGGGAGACATCATCTGTAAACGGCACACTCATGTGCTGAGTGACTCATGAGATGGCTGCTTGCCTTGGTATGCTGAGGAAAGGTTTCTGTGGTCTGTGTTTTGCTTCTGAGTAAGACATGCCCAAGTCACCATAACGCTCATCACAAGCCCCCATTACTTAGAGCGTCGACAACGGGAACGCTTGCTATCACAATAGAAGAGAAAGCATGAGTAAACTTTGTTTTTGTACAAAACTGAGAAGCCCTTCCCGCCCCTCGCCCCGTCAATAAAACCCCAAACGAGAAACAACAACGAAATTAGTTTTAGCTTCATTGACTAGTGTGGATACAATTAGGTGTCCAGGCATCACTGCAGCTAGGGTGATCAATGTTTTCCTTTCTCAAAAGAAGGGATCCTGTCATGCACCCCAGGATGCGCAGTGAGGCCACAGACTTCAACTCTGCACAGCAAGCTGCATCCTCAATTCATAAAGACAACGTGGCCACCTCTCCCTGCTTTACTCAGCAGCTCTGAGCTTGATATCAGCATGGCTCAACTACATCCACTACAGCTCTATTAGACAGAACAGCTCCGTTCCTTAGGACTGTTAACACTTATGATCATGGGATGAGGTTTTCTCTATACACTGCAGGCCATCAAATGTTACTTTTTTCTTCTTTTTTTGTCTTTTTGTGTTTTTTGTTTTTTTTTTTGTTTTTTTTTTTTTTTTTTTTTTTTTTTTGCTGCACCAAATTTAAGGTTGCCCTTTCAGGCAAGCAGTGGTCTCTAGCTGATAAAACATTTCCTTAGTGGGTCACAATAGCTTCTAAAACTGCCTTTCTAATAAAGGCCACCAGAGAGGTAATGCTAAACTGTGCATTTGCCAAATAAGAATATGAATCGTATAAAAGCTCATATTCCAACCCCAGGTCAAATGGCAAAAGGTCTACAAAGTTGGTCTCTGTGTTTGTATAAAAGCTCTGACAGATGTTGTGTTTGCTATGAAATTACCTTTGGGTCTTAGGTCAGCACACCTCTACTCAGGAATGTGCAAATGATTTTAGACAGCACGATGCTAGTACCGCTCTGTACGATAGTAAGGGTTTTTTTTTCTTCTTTTCTAAATGGAAAAAAAATATCCCTAGTCAGAAATAAACTGACAAATTTACATTCTCCTCTCTTAAAAAAGTAAATAAAATAACATTATTCAAAATGTGAATTAGCTATAAGACATACAATACAATTACATAGATACATATCAATACAGCACATTCAATCTGCCAAAAAATTAATGATTACAAAGCCAGTATGGATGTTGCAATATCAAGAGAGATGTATGTACAACAATCAGAGCATTCATAATTGCACTATACCTACAGGCAGTCTGTTGATTAAATTACAGGGGCTTTCTAGAGCAAGGGATAAGAAAGACGGGAGAGAACACTTCATCACAAGTCAGCAATTTCAGTGCTCATACAGAGAGCTGTTCACTCTCCCAGCTTTGTTATTCAAGAAAAGTGATTTATATGGAAGTTGAGATTAGTGTTAAGCGCTAATGAGACCAGCATTGAGGTCTAACTTCCCAGCAGCCTTAGAGTGCTCGCTATCTACTTAAATCACATACTGATGCAGGCTGCTCGACAGGCTCACTCACACGTGTTCGGCACAGTATGCACCTGCTGACAAATTGCACATGGAGAAATTCCAAACATCTCTCCTAGTGTGATCATCACATGAATACATGCTTGACGGAACACTGACTGGTGACTTTTGAATAAGCCCACAAATCTTCCGATTCAAGATCCTGATGGTAGTAAAGACAGCTCACTATTTTCCCCCCAAATCAAAGGTTTCAGGATAATACTATCAACCAGTGTTCTTGGCAGATTTACTCAAACTTAAAGAACATAAAGAGTTAATAAAACTAGCGCCAGTAAAGAGATATAAGCAGACCTCCTGACAAACCACACGGGGTACTTCTCTACACTGCTCATCTGGACACTGGCACTGACCTTAAGGGCAAAGAAAAGAACGGACCATGAGAAGCAGCAGCTCGGTTAGCAATTGTTTGGCAATGTGTGTTTCCGGTTCACACCCAGCTGTCGTCTCTCTCACTGTCTTAATGCTGACATTTTGAGACGCTGGCTTTTACTGTTTAAATTCTTAATTTATTTTGCCTTATAAAAATCTGGCTTTGGCAACACATACCCATAATAAAAATTATTTTAAAATTATGGCCCAAATACAAAAGAAGATCAGAGCAAAGGAAAGCTGGAAACAAACAGAAAATCAAGAAGCTACAAGAGAGCCCTGGCAGCAGCTGCTGGGGAATGTAGTGTCTGTTGGCATATCATTTGGCATCTGTGGTTTAAAAAGGGCGAAAAACCTAAAGAGAAATAAACGGAAGCAAGGAAGAGCTGAAGGACGCGGCACACGACCGGAGAAGCAAGGACTTCTTCACAGCCTGTGCCCTCACACTCCGACTTCCATGCATTTCTCTGAACAATCCAGCTGTGGCTGAAGGTCTGCACCCAGAAGACATGACTCTTAACCATCAATAGGCACCTACTGTCCTAGTCCAAGTGAGACAAGACAATATATATATATTATCCATATATATGTATGTATGTATGTATGTATGTATGTATGGAAAAAGAAATACTAGATGTGATGTGCATCCAGAGATACATTTAAACCATAGTAGTAATACATATGCTCCTGCCTTCAGCAGAACCACTGGTAAAGGAAGCTGATGGAAGGCGGCTTCAATTAAATGACACCGTCCTGACCGCATCACTCAGAGAGAAACTGCCCAAGAATGGAATTAGGGTAAAGGCCGTGGTAATGAGGGAAAATAAAATCAGCAGGGAGATGAGGAGTAGGAAGAAAAAAACCAGCTTCGTTTTGGTCAACAGGAAAGAGGAGGAGGAAGAAGGAAAGGGAGAGAGAGGGAGAGAGGGAGGGAGAGAGAGAGAGAGAGAGAGAGAGAGAGAGAGAGAGAGAGAGAACACGAAGGACAGGAGTGCTTTTATACTGTGAGTGAATGACTGAAAATTTAAAATACATCGAGTCAAGGTTTGCCTAAAAAAGGAGGAAATGTGCTGGGACTGTACTTCAGCATCCTGTTTCCTCTGAATAGTTTAAATAAAATCATAATATTTACTACAGCTCTGTGGCCGCGCTCACAGAGTCCAGGACGGCAATAAATTAGTATTATGCAAATTGTTTTCCACAGAAATACAGTCCCTCTTGTTTACTTCAACAGCCCACAGGGAAGGGAAGAATGGTGTCTGGGAGGCACGGTTAGACCAGATTGTACTCCTTCAGGTTCAGCTGCAGGATGGTGTCCTTGACGGCAGCAAAGACGAAGCGGATGTTCTCGGTATCTGTGGCGCATGTGAAATGGGAGTAGATGATTTTGTCACTGTCGGGGTTCAGGTCCACGAACATCTTCAGAATGAATTCCCGAGCTGCCTGGGCATCTCTCTGGGGTCCTGTGCCAAGAGAGAGGAGAAGCAAAGTGTGTTATGTGATCCACATTGGCTTATTTGCTCAACGAGCATGTTTTGTCCCATGTCCTAATCTGTATCCCAGAGCTATGCTAAATTCACCGTGTGATGGTATGTACTAGTTTGCATTGTCTTATGCTTGCAAGGTTGTTTCTCATGCCTCATACATTGTCACATACATAGTCATACACAGTTTTATTTGAATAAATTTGTCATGGTTGTTTTTAAATGTCAATTTGCCACAATCTGGAATCACCTGAGAAGGAAGTCTCAGTTGAGGGATTATCTAAATCAGGTTATTCCATAGGTATATCTGTGGAGGATTGGTTAACTGATTTAAGAAGATCCAGAAAATTGTTAGGGGCACTATTCCCTAGGCAGGGGGTCCTAAACTACACACATACAACAAGAGAACGCTAGATGCAGCAAGAAGGATGCATTTCTCCTCTTTGCTCTTGGCCATGGATGCCATGTGACTATCTGCTTGAGCTCATGCCTTGATTTCCCCCCAAAGATGAACTGTAACCTGTGATTTATAAGCCAAACAACCAGTTTTCTCCCTGAAGTTGCCTTTTGTTGGGATATTTTTCACAGCAACAAGAATAAAACTAAAACACTTTTTGTCTTAGTTTGCTTTCTATTGTGGTGATGAACATCAAGATCACAGCAACCTGGGGAGGAGGGTTTGTTTCAGCTCACAGTGCATTATGATTGGTGGTCAGGAGGCAGGAGTGAGGCAGGAACTGAAGCAGACGCTGTGGAAGAGTGCTGCTTACGGGCCTATCCCTCAAGGCTCACTCACTTCACTCCTGTACAGCTCAGGGCCCCGCTTGGGGGAGTGACTGTCCATTGTGCTAGACCCTGTATCAATCACCATCAAGAAAATGTCCTCCAACCTTGTCTATAGTCCATTCTGATTGAGGTATTTTCTCAATTAAGGGGCCTTTTAAAAAGATGACCCTAGCATGAGTTTAGCTGACAAAAAACTAACCAACACACTTGTATAATAATTCTGTAGTTGATTCTTAGATACAGCCCCAATACAAAAGCAGTAAAAGAAAAAATAACCTGAACCTTATCAAAATAAAAATCCCTTTTGTTATCAAAGTACATTACCAAGTGAAAAATACATACAATTCATATGTGTGATAAGGATGTAGCACCTAGAACATATAAAGATTATATAAACTGGACAAAAGGTGTGGACAGTTTTGCAAAGGAAGGTATACATACAACCAGTGAGCATACATAAAGTCTAACTCTAATACTCATTTAGGGAAATGCCAAGTAAAATCATGAGGTAGTCTTCCCATCTGCTAGCTAGCCTGGTCATCATTTAAAAAGGGAAAGCATAAGTCTTGGCAACAGGTCACATGTGCACCTGTCTGCCACTGGCACATGAGCAATGGCGTACCCTGTATGGAAACAGCCCAGTGGCTCCCCAAGAAGCTGAGATAAAATTCCCATACAACCTAGCAATCTGTCTAGTAGGAGAACATACTCCAAATGAGCTGAAAGGAGGACCTTTTGTAGGTGAATTGACAGCACCATTCCTCATAAGTACTAATAGGTAGAAGTGACTCAATTGGACTGGATAAGCCAAAGGTGACATAAGAAATGGAAGTAATAATCAAAGGTATACCAAGTATGAACCTTGAAAATACTATTCTTAAACCAACATGCTGGACATAGACAAACACTGTGCGACTTGACTTATAGCCTGTATCTTATATAGAGACAGAGAGGAGTAAAGGGACAGCATGCCAACTGGGGGAAGGAAGGGGCAATGAGGTGTTATTGCTTAGAGTGGTGGGAACATTGGCAATAGCTGCCGAGTGTCATAAACGTAATTAATGTCATGAGATTTCATACTTCAATTATAATTTAAATGTTCTGTATGATATTTTAGTGTGACATACCCTGAGCCATTACTAATTGTGTGCAGGACCAATCACAGTCACATCTCAATCCATCAGGTTAACACTTAACTGGATTTTAGCAAGTGTGAGTTTAAAACTTCTAAATTACTAACATCAAAATACCATCATCTTTCAGGTACTAACACTGTGCCACTGCATACCCCTGTTGTTCTCCAAAGTTTCAAGCTAGTTCCATACAGTGAAGGGGTATGTTGATTCCTCCCTCCAGGGCAGGACCTTCTGGGATTTACAATGTGGGTTTGTTCTATGCAAAGGAACACTGCTGAGGCCTAACTAACTACCAGTGCTAAGGACCTTCATCCTGAGTCTTAGGCAGACAGCCTGAGAACTTTCAGATGAATCCTATTACAGATTTGGGCTCAAACCTACATCTTACACTTTTGGAAGCTGCAACAAAGAGCTATGAAGCTCGGTGTCTTCTCATTTGTAGAGTATTAACAAGGGTGCTTTGAGTCAGTGACTAAGGCTGTTAACATGAAAAACAAAAAGGTGTCATTATTAAGATGTTACATACATGAAACAGTCCTTAGCAATGCATTATGTTAACTGTGTCTATAGCAGCATAAAACACTTGAAATGAAGACTAACAGACTGGCAGGATGTAAGAAGCCTGCCATTTTCTTAACTATTATTCTTATTCTGCTTGGTAAGAAAAAGACTCCAACGTTTTTTTCTTGTGTTTAGTCTATAGAATATCAGAAATAGATTCAGGTTCACTGAAGTGCACTCGCAGTTTTTTAAGCATATATTATGCTATTTGAACACATCTCAGCAGGCCTAGAATTCCAAGGTCTCTAGGAACAATTCTGCAGTTCAAATCTATGTGGACATAGTAATTTCTCTTCCTGAAGAGAAACAGAGATGGCATTCATCTGATTATGCCCTAGAAAGGAAGACATCTACATCTGTGACACCAGAAATACTGTAAATCAGCTTATTATCAGGTTCTCACTATAGTGTACTGAGGAGCGTTTTCAGTCTTAGTTCGTCCTCCAAGGCCTTTGGATCTCATAAAACGACAACTTTATTTTCCCAAGAATAACAAAATCATCACCTTTGTTAACTTAGCTGTGGCCATATTTCCTCTGGACATTATATGTCCATTGTGGAAAGTCAATAGTTAAAAAAATCATCTTCAAATTCCAAAACATTACAAAACATTCCTTCCTTTGGAAGGAAACCATTTGTAGTTTTAAGGGTCCAGGACAATATACAGAAAGCGGCAGTCCTGCAGAGACCTCCCCAGAAACCCTTGATTGCTGTGTGGCCAGCCATCATGTGGCTGCAGGCAAGCAGGCAGGCTCAGGGCCTCTACTCTGTGGCTGCACAACGCTATCTGTCTGTATTGAAGCAGGAAAACAGGGGCCCACAGTGCTACTGCTATGTATGGTGTGGTCACTTTCTATCCACTGTCCACTGACTCTCACCAACTCTGGAGAGAAATGAAGTCTGCCTTCTGGGTGTAAGAGAGAGTATGCACGTACGAGGCAGCTGGTTCTGGCTCCTGTTCTCACAGCAGGCGCTCACCGTACTGGTCTGCTATTGAGGGAGCAGGTACACCATATATAGTAATTTCCTCCCACCACTTCCTAAGTAAGATTGAAGCATTTCCTATTTGCTCCTGGGTTAGTGAGAAAATAGAAGGAGCAAAGAGAAACTGCTGTCCAGGTTAAGACAGCATTTGTTCTTTTAACAACCAGGCAAACAGGAAAATGTGCCTGGAGATGAACATGCTGTTGCACACCCAATGGTACATATGCATTTGAGATGCAAACTGCAGCTCTTAAGCATGCCACATTCCCTTCCTTGAGCCAGCACTGCACCTCATGCATACAGAGCAAAGGGGCACTTAAATCTTCATGGAGAGCTATGAAGCCAAGTGACCCTTAATCTCCAAGGACAAAACTGCTATGCCACAGATATCTAGATGTCCTTTGTTGATGAGGCCACTTTGTAGTAGTCATTTCTGCTGTTACATTTACCCTGTAAGCACTTTGGGATGCGGCCCTACTCTGTGATAGGTGCTATGCTAAGTCATTTACCCACAACTCAATCAGTCCTTATGAATGCAGGAAGAAATCAGGCAGAGGTAAATGTGTTCAAGGCAATGCCATCAGTAAGGAGTAGCACCTGGATCCTCAGTGCATACTGTCTGGACTAGGGCTTGGCCAGCTCTATGAAAGGCCAGAGACTAAGCCTCTTAGGCTTTGCAGATCATTTAATGTCTGTCAACACCACTCATATCTGATGTGGTGGGAACAACGTAGGTCTAAGAAAATGTGTGGTTGCAGTGATTTCTTCGATTTCAACAACAGGAGGCACCCTCTGGTATGGTCTGCCCACAGCTGGTTTAAGCTTTACAAAGCACAGGGGGCTTCTGAGAGGCTGGATGTGGATACAATTAATCAACAAGCTTTCCTCAGCACAGTGATGTCCTGCTGTTCAGAACTATACATTAGTGATAGGAGATCTACTTTTCAATGGTAAAAGCAGTGCAAGGCCAAGTTCAAGAGAGCGCTGCAGACCCCAGTGCAGCAGCACAGGTACTTAAAGAACATTGCCAGCACTGAGGATGGGATCCCCTCTCCATTTAGTAAAACGCCTAGCTAGGCCATCAGTCCCGGGCCTTTTGCTAGTGAGGTTCCCCTAAAGTAAATGCTGCTGGATACTCAAAGTACTACACTAACATCACAATTGTTTTCTATTACCCTATCAGTTCTCATAGTTACAGCTTAAAGGGCCAGAAACATCAAGTGACTCTAAAATATAACTATAGGTAGAAAGGGCCTAAACTAGAATTTGACCCTCAGGATACGTGGTGGTTTGAATGAGAACATCCTTCAACGGCTGGGATACTCCCAACACTTGGCCCCGAGTTGGTGGTGCTATCTAGGTAAGTTTAAGAAGTGTGGCTTGCTGTGGGAAGTAAGTCACTAGGAGTGGGCTTTGTACTTTACAGTCTTGCTTTGGCATGTGTTTTAAAGATGTGATCTTTCAGTTTCCCTTCTCTGACCATCATGCCGGAAGCTTGCTATCATGCTTCCCCATCATGATGGGCTTTTTCCCCTCTGAAATTATAATTCCAAGTAAATTCTACCTTCTAAGTTCCTTAGTCATGGTCAACAACAGAAAGTAGTGAATTCATTACACCTACTTCAGAGGTGAGCTCCTAACCAAGGAGAGGCAGAGGTAGGTAACAAAATGAAAGGGAGGGAAATTGGAAATTATAATTGCTGATCAAAAAAATCTAGTGAATTATTCCTTCTCTGAGCTGGTTATTCTGAAACATCAGAGACCTTGTTGCTTTCCCATAACTGGTAACGTTAGTTAATGTTAATGATGTAAAATGTTTTATGTCATTACAAGTCAGAGAACAGAGAACAGCATACATGTCCTCATGGACCCTGTGACTCCAGGTACTGTACTGTGTTGCCTCTAGCCCCAAGAGGCACATGACTCCAGGGGCTACACTTTGCTGCCTCCCCGCTGACCCCCCAGGCTCATGGCTCGGGGACTGTACCACGCTGCCTCCTGTCCTAGTGTAACAGCACAAGTGTTTCTTAGCTGTGAGGCTGGCAGAGGGTGGCCACTTACCATCATATTCTGGGAAGTAGTCGACTAGGTGGGAATACATAATTTTCTCCTCTAGAAGATCCTTCTTGTTTAAGAACAGAATCACAGAGGAGTTCTGGAACCAGGGGTATGTTATAATTGTTCTAAAGAGTGCTTTGCTCTCCTCCATTCGGTTCTGGGGAAAAAGGAAATCAGAAACACAGTGAGTTACTGATGACACACTTGGTGACCTGGCTGCTTTCTTGGTCCAATCCATCTTCTGTGTGCTTCTGAGCATTAAAGCCGAGTTGTCAGGATTTATATGCAATGCTTCACAACACTCAACACCTGTTTTCATTTTGCCAACGCTCAGGACGGCAAGCAGAAGACAACAGCAATAAGAGTAACTGCTGAAATAACTTCTTAGGTTTGAAAAGAAAGTAATCAGGGTCTAGATGATGAGGTTGCATCTGATATACTGTAATAAATTTCCACCAAAAAATTCATTCATAAGCAAAAATGTAAGTTCTGAGTTAAACATAAGTTAAGCACAAAGCCGGGCTTCACTCTGTATTTTCTAAACTACATTTATTTGGAGCTTCACTGTCCCTTAAGCATTCAAATCAAAGTTACTTAATTGCTCCTAAGCATATCCAGGATACGGTGATGACAACGGATACGCACATAAACACATTCCCGAGTCAGCTGGTACCTGGCTCTCCACTGGTCTTCAGTGGACCCTTCTCCATGTTTCACTGAATGCACACCTGTACGACGACGGATAAAACAAACTAACAGCCTGGAGAGAAAAGTCTAGCTTTTGTTTGTTTGTTTTAAAGATGTGGACTCACTGTGTAGCCCTGGCTGGTCTGGAAGTTACTAAATAGACTCTATTGGCCTTGACCTCACAGAACTCTACCTGTACCTGCCTCCCTAGTGTTGGATTTAAAGGTGTGCACCACTCTGCCTGGCAAACAATATAGTGTTGGGGGCCGACTTTAGCAGAAAGCGGCTATCAGCTTTGCAGCCATCTTGAGCCATATACCCTGACATGAGACTTGTTTTTCAACAGCCTACAACAGCTGAAGCACACTCTGATATCCCACATATTTTGTTTTGCTGTTTACTGCCCCCAGCTGCAAGGCGCACGTGGTAGCCACACCTGCAAGGCATGCAGTTCACGTGCTGTCCACGTGCTATCCATGCCATACAAGCCTGTAAGGCTTACGTCATATCAACACCTGCAAGGCACGTGGCAAAAGCGTATAAATACCCTAGATTTCCCTTCAATAAAGGAGACTAGAGACTTGATCAGAACCTCTGTCTTGTCTCCATTCTTCCAGTCTCTTCCCCTTTATTCTCCCTCCACCCCCCCTCTCCCCCCTGACCCGCAGATTGGAGAGGCAGCTTGGGCTGGGAAACAGTGGCCGCCAAGCGTGGAGTGGACATGGCTGCAACAATATAGTATTTCTTTCTCAGCACTTGTAAGTGTGTTTCCCTAGGGCAAGACTTTCAAGCTTGACCTGGTGACAAAAGCCCTGGTGATTTCTGGAGAAATTCGGCTAGCATGTTTCCATACATGGAGACGCTAATGGAGGGCACGTTTGAGTCAAGTCACTCCTCATACTCATCAGAAAAGAGCACAAAGCCTTGCAGCTTCTTCCTCTGCAGGCTGGGCTTTTACAGCAGAGAGAGAGAGAGAGAGAGAGAGAGAGAGAGAGAGAGAGAGAGAGAGAGAGAGAGAGAGAGAGAGAGAGAGAGAGACAGAGACAGAGACAGAGAGAGAGAGAGAGACAGACAACGAGAGAACACATGCTATGGCACAGTACATGTATAGAGGTCAGAAGACAACTCTCTTTACACTGCTTGGTGAAAAGGCTTGGAGGCACACTTTATCTTCTGAGCCATCTCACCAGCCCCCCAATAAATAATTAAATTAATTATTTAATTAAGGATTTTTTCCGTTTTTGTTTTGTTTTGGTTGGAGAAAGGGTCTCTCTATTATGTTGGCCTGAAACAAGTAGGCCAAGCTGGCCTTGAACTCTCAGAAATCTACTTGCTTTTACCTCCCTGTTGCTGGGATTAAAGGACTGTACCACCATACACAGGCAAATTACACAATTTTAGATAAACATTACTTCATGCTCAAGCACCAGTGTTCATTTCAGCACACACATTTATCTTTCACATAAATGACATGCGTGCCCTTAAATGCATTTTTACTGTCTACATGCCTTTGACAGATTAACACAGCCAGTGGTAAATTTTATTTTATTACTTTTTTGAGACAGTATTGCTGCTGTGAAGTACAGGTTGGCCTCAAACTCAGAATCATTTTGCTTCAGCTTCCTGAGGGCTGGGATTATAACCATGTGCCACTGTGAGTAGCTTAAATTTTAATACCTGTGAGACACAGGACTTTACTGAAACTTTAGATTTTATAGATTGAAAATTTCAAGACTGGGGATGACAAGAGCCATTTAGGAGGGGCTAAAAACTAGCAGGTGTCCTTCTTGAGAGGATTCTACCATGGACTGTAAAACTCTGATAGGGGAGCCAGCCCTTCTAGGTAAGGCTAAAGGGACTTCACTTTAGGGACAATTCCTGCTATTATGTGTTAGGAGCCATGCTGCGTTTGCTGAAGTAGCTATACGCTCGCCATTATAAGATGGCGCTGGATTCCTGTTCCTGGTTCTTCTTGGCCTTGGTGTCTGCAGCTGTGCGCACGCGTAGGCGCGAATTTTCCCGCTGAAAGTACTATCAGTGGATATGTAAATGAGACCCCAGTCTGTAAGCCAATGAGGACAGATCATGTCTCTTTGATAGTATATAAGTCAGAACATTCTGGGGCTTGGGGTCCTTCCTTTGTTCTCCATCTTGCATCCTTCTAACTAAAAGAGCTGTAACAATAAAAGACGCTGTCAGAAGAATCTTGAGTGTGATGTGCTCCTTATCGGCGAGGTAGCGTGTCGCAATTATGCTTTTCCTGATACTATATAACAATCACTAAGCAGTAGCTTCCCTTTTGGGCAATTTCTGCAAATCCATGAAGATGTACTGTTTTTTATAGTGATGCTATATAGACAATAGATGATTTCTTAAGTCTTAATGATGATCCTATAAGAATTCCTACAGTTGAACTAGTAATAACTAAGCCCTTTACAAGAGGACTGCTATTAAACTTTTCTCTGATATGAATACTGCAATTAGAACTCGGCCAGTCTCCATGTATCACAAATTAATTGTTTATGAGATAGAAAACAGGTATTTACAACTTAGAATACATTCCAAGAGATTGTAAAACAACCAAAAATCATAAAGGGAACTAATGATTTATTGTAGGTGCAAGAACAGAAGATAAAATATTGACTGAATATATCTATACAAAATTTCAATGATAACTTAGTCACAGAAATTATGGATTATTTTTAACTCTGCATGAACCTATGAAGCTGGTGACAGATAATGACTAGTCTTAATGGGAAAATATGTAAACATCTCTGTTATAAACTTCTCATTCAATTTATGATTTTAATTTATGTTTGAACTTTTAGTGAACTTTTGTAAAAAAAAAAAAAAAAAACCAAAAAAAAAAAAAAAAAAACAAAAAAAAAAAAAAAGATACTTGGAAAAATCATGTGATCCACCCCCCTAGAAAAGGTATAAAAACCTAGGTAGGAACAATTACACTGCATGGCATTATAGCATCAGAGCAGGAGGAGAGAGCAAGATTAGAAGGAGAAGGGCAGAAGAGAAGAGTAACTTAGAAATCAAGAAAGCAATCTAGAAAGTCTGATAGGGTTAGTGTCACCACCCCCCCTTTTACTTCCCCTTAGAAATAAAGAGGACATTAGGGCAAGAGCAGAAGAAGAGAGCAATAAGCAGAATACAGAGAGAAAGAGAAACATAGAAAGAGCTGCAGAGAGAGCAGAAAGAACAGGCAGTCTTCTCTTTACCATGAGACTGAACAGGTCTTTTCTTAACAGCAAGCCAGGCTCAGTCTTACTAAAGAGGACACAGCTTTTTTTTCTTATAGACATGGGCTTAATTCATTTAGCAATAAAAGGGTAGATACTTTTCTTTCTCTATGCAATAAAGATTGGAACTCATTTTTATCCAGAACGAGTACTTTCTGCACAGGCACCTGGGCTTTTGCCTCATATGCATATGTAAGTATGTATGTATGTGTGTAGGTATGTAAGTTGAGCCTAACAAATAAGTATGAATGTGTATATATGAATGTATGTGAGTTTATTCATATTTGCTTGTATAAAGGCTTTTCCTTCTGCAAGCCTGACTCTCTTCTCCTGGTTCAATAAAAGCTGATTGCTCTAAACCTCCAGTCCTGCCTGACAAGTGAGAGGTGAGGCTTCTGGACAAGAGGAAAAAAAAACAAAGCCCTAGCAATTAACCTTTTACTTAATTGCCTGCTATTAGGCTACAGGAGTTAATCACCTGAGCCAACAGTTTGTAATCTCAGAATAAGCAAGAAAGTTTTTAGGATTTTGTAGAAGCTGTCAGCAAGCACTCAGTATAGTTAGAGAGCTAGAAGGCCAGAGACCATCCATCAGTCTTTAAAACTATGCCTGGAGACGATCAGTCTTTAAAGCTACCTGTACATCCAATGCTGTGTCTGGCTTCAAATCATTCTAGGCCAGGCAGGCTCCCAGCATGGAGAAAATTAGTCCCAAGCACTGAAAGGTCAGAGAAGAGGGTGCAGTGGGCTGAGGAGGGAGCAGTGCCCCTAGGTGAGAGATTACCTATAGGAACGTTCTAAAAAGCTAGACTGTGGCTTTTTAAAGGAGCCCTGTCTAAAGGGTGGATATAATCCTTTGTGTGGGTTAAGCCCATTTGTTAAAGACTCACTCTCTCCTTCCAGTTTTCCAGAAGGGGCTGCTAGGATCCTAGGGAAGAGCTTGTACTGGGTCTTTTCTGGTTTGCATCCCTTCAAGGTAAACATAGGGAGTACAAGGTGCCTTCTGCTTCTAAGGTTTAAATTCAAGTGTGAACTGAACCCCAAATTTCAGTGGGATCTGGGAGAAAGTCCCACACCACGCCTATAGGAGGGCTGCCAGGACAATCTCTCCAGCCCAGCACTGGGTCCCTGAAATGACCTGCTTAAAGCTGTCACTCTACTCAGGTCTACTGCTATTAGGCCACTTTGATGGCAGAGCCTGCTCAAGCTCCATCAGGGTGGGGTACTGTTTGTGATTCGGGGTGCTGACTCAGGTTTGAACAGTGGCTACAGGCAACAGAGGAAGAAGCTCTATCCCAGTTTACCTTTACAAAAGGAGCTGTAACACACCTCCCAACAGTGCTAGCTCTACTCTTTCTCTCTTTTCCCAGAGTTAAGGGGCTTCAGGATTTTATTCCTCAAGAAACATTTCTATATGCCTGGTCCCAGGAGTAAAGTATTTACAAAGCAATGTGCTTTGTACTGAGGCAGAGGTAAATCTTAAGTGCACTGCCTATGATTTTCACAAGCCTTGCTCACAAGGCAGCACAAGTGCAAACATGGCAGATAATTGACTCTGCTTAGAAACCCAACCTTGGAGGGAACAGTAAGTCGAGGAGGCATGTAGCTCTTCCTTTCTGAAGTTTGTAAGGACAGGAAGGTCCAAGGAGAAATAAAGTGTGAGCAATGATGAAAGCATTGAGGTCTGCTCACTCTGAAGACAAAGCAGGCTGGGCGGGGGTGGCACACTCTCACAGCCTCTTCTTAGGTTTTTAATAGAAAATGCCCAAGAGGATCAAAGAGGGCCCAGTACAGGCTTCCCTGTGCTGGACAGTATTCTGCATTAACTAGCTGAAGTGGCCTCCATCTAGCCCCAAGGAGCCTTCCTATTGCTTTTCACTCAGCTAGTACTTCTGAACCTGGCCGAGCAGCATGGGGCAGAAGAGACAGAAGCTACCTGCTAGGGTGGGGTGTGCCTGGTCTTTCTTCCTTTTGGGGTTGCAGAGAACGACCACGTGCTTGGCCATAGGTGTCTAGACTCTATGAAGCAACCATGCAGACACGGAAAAAGAAAGTCCCCAGCACACACTGCAGTACTCAGTCGCAGCTATTTACTCCTAGACCTGGCCCTGCCTGTCTCTGCAGCAGGAGAGTGTGACCAGAAATCTCATTCCTTGGTTGAGACTTGCTTAAGACCACAAGGAGGGTTCTCACCCCTCATCATCTCTCTAATTGCACTGCTTTAAAATGCAATCTAATACACAACTGGTTAGTGGTAGCCACAGGCTAAATAAAGTACCAGTCCAAGTCCAAGTACCATAAATGAAGAGGCTCCTCCATATAGAGATCCCGTGTCACTGCCAGCACACAGGTGTGACTGCACTTTGTTGACCCACTGACCCATAAGGGCTCCAACTCCTAATCACACCAGATCGGGATCAAGGGCAAAGGTGGTTTTGAGTTGGTTGCTTGACTGGATGAAAGACTGTAAAGAGTGAATGTGAAGCAGGGAAACAAGCTCCAAAATCTGAAGGGGCTGTGCTCCAAGTGCTTCTGACTCCAGGAACCTGTGCATTAAATTAGAAAAGCCTCTGTTTGGGGGTACAGAGGTCATTTTCTCCTTATCTGCATTATATACTGGGGACCAGGATGGTGCAAACATGGTAGGCTCTATGAAGAACACACACATCTCTAAGGCTGTGATTGCAGCTTGTATGGCTCCAACACTGAGGGTCCTGTGTGACCTCTCAGGTGCAGTACACCAAGAAGTCGTCCTTTTTTTGTCTTGGCTGCAAACATCCTTCTTATCCAGGAACAGGCCAGGGCATCACAGGGCCCTAGTCCCCTTGAAAGCTGGTTTTCTGCAGGCTGGAGTCTGGTCCACGTCTGCATAAAAAGTTACCGAAGGGCCTAACCCAATAGCATCTTATGTCTGTCCACTGTAGCTCTGCTGCTCATAGGCAAAGGCTGCGGTTTCCTATTCCTCGTCAACACAATGGTGCTTCTTGCTGTCCAATCAACATAACGAAGCTCTGAACAACACTTTAAACAGCCTTTTCACCTCATTGCTCTGTCACCAATACACACATGCTTTTTCTCACAATCCAACCAAACAAACCAAAGACCAAGCTGACAACAGGATCCTTAACTCTTTCAGATGACACAATCCATAGGGAGAGAGCACAGTCCTGAATGAATGCTTGTTGACATGGCATGGCCAGGTCAAGGACCCCAATGACTCATCCCCATGTAGTGGCAGAGTCTTCCTCAGATGAGGTTCAGAGGGATGACAGAGCCTTTCTTGTGTCTGAGGGAGAATACTGACAACAGGGGGAAAAATTCTCCACTGCAGCTTTCTCCTCCTGGATGTTTGTGGCCTCAAGATTGCTCCTATGAAGCTTAGCTAAATCAGCCTCCATGTTCAACTGCATGCAATAACCCCACCATCCTGTTCAGCTGTGTATTCTGAACAGAACTTCTGGGCACTGCAGCCTCTCCACCTGAGAGACCAGATGACTGGATTCCGGGATCTTAGCTTTTCTGTGTGTCTGTGTTTGTCTTTCCTTTGTTCCCTTGCTGCCCCAGTCAGGTCAAGGCTATACAAGAATGTGGCATAAGTCACCTGACTGCCTCCTTGATATTTTGCCCATTTTAGTAGCTTGATAAATCATATTGAATTAGAGTTCATATAAATTCTAAAGAGGTGCTTGTACAAACAAGATGCTGAAGAAACAAAGGTGTAGAAAATCAGAGTCCCTCATGCCTGAGGGCTGACAGTCATCTGTGAATTGTTTACAGCTGGGTTCTACTGTTAGAAGAAAGAACCTAAACAAAGCTTCTAGCATATAGCAACGCCCCACATGATCTGGAAACCATGGAGGGTGAGTGGTCCACCATGTCACCCCCTATGCCAGAAACACATGAATGTGAGGTGTCTTGTCCTTTCTATTAGAAAAAAAAAAAAAAACACTCTAAACAAGGTCAGACAGACAAGCAGATGCACAGACAGACTGCACACAAGAGGATGCTCATGAAGCCAATTGCTCAGTAAAAGGCTAAAATAGTTTACAATGCTTTACAGAATTCCTTAACCCTGACCTTCAGAGATTAGGACATTCACCAGCCACACTTACACTCACTGTCTGCTTGGTCACAAGTGTCCTACATGAACTGCACGTAATAGAAATACCACACAAGGTACCATTTTTAATCTGTACCATTCTATTTAGGAAACTGGGAAAAAAAGTCATCAAAGTAAGAGGACTATATGCTTTGGAAATCTAAACACCTCAAGCTCAGCCTTAACTTCTTATTGCTATCATAGATTTCGATATTTCTTTTCATATATACTGAAAAACATCTGGTAAGCTTTTGAAAATACCATTTTAAAATACCTATGTTAAGTCTTTGAAAATTTCATACAATGTACTTTGATTATAGTCACCCTCTATTGCTTCTCTGGTTCTTTCCAGATTCTCTACGTGACCCCCAACAACCCTGTGTTTTTTTGTTTTCTTTTTAATAATCCAGAAGTCCAGTTTGTGGTGCCCATGCACTCATGGGTGTAGTCATCTCTTCCAATGGCAGTGAACCTACTGGAACCAAAGTCTTCAGAGAAACCAAAAAGGTTTATTGTTTTAAAAGAGTAAAATCAAATTATTTACTTTATTACTGTATATAATAACTCATGAAAATGTAAAGCAAGATCATTATAATTTGCAGCACATCAAACAGCGAATCATTTAAAAACTCAATTCTCTAACAAGGACCCATGAGGCCATCCCTTAGGTGTTTGTTTCATTTCAATCTACTGTCTACTAGATCAACTAAGGCAACAACTCAAAAGACAGTCTAAAGCCCCATAAATGTAACATGCATGAGAAATTATGTGTGAGTTTCTTTCCTCCCTTGATTATTAAGGATAAAGCTTGGCTGTCTTTGTCACTGCATCTCCAGCAGAGCTGCACTGTTGGGGGTAGGGTGGGGGTGGGAAGATGTCCAGGAATTCCTAAGAATCTGTGGTATTGCCATGACAGTGTTGAAGGGCCAGGACTGGGAGTTGGGTACTTGGCTTTGAGAATGACTCTACTGTAAATATTCTGCATGGCCCTGGGCAAGGTCTGAGCATCTCCTAGAGTTTGTGAATATAAAACAAGACATAGTATTTGCCTGCAATCCAGTCACAAGGCAGCCATAATACTGGGATAAAATCTACCATATGTTAACCTCTTAGTGAGGCCATTTACTTACTTTAAATATCTGACTCAAAAGGAGCCAGGGAACTCTTCCTAGATACATACATGCTTATCTCCCCATGATCCAAAATCCAGAGGTACACTTGACTGCAAAGAGCTGAAAACTTACTTAGACCTCTTACCACTTTGCCCAGGCAGCGAAAGGATGCTTCTGAGATTCTCCACATGTTAAAGTGGTTATCTTCAAAATCTCAGAAAATGCCCCACCCCCAACTCAAACAAAACCAAGAAGATGATAGACATATGTATCAGTAAAGAAGTAAGGGTAAGAAATAACTACTTCCTTAGCCACTCCCCTTCTGCTATCCAAATCAGAAAGGAGGGGTAGAGAGGACAGGAACACCAAATCCAGCTGGATACACATGGTTTCCTCAATGATTTTCCTAGTCTTTGCAAATCTTTGCAAGCAACTGTTTTAGAGATCAAATAAGGTGTGCTCTCCAGTCCTGAAGACAGCTCCAGAAAGTTTTCATATGATAGCTCTGTACCGGTGTCAGCACATTCTGCCACTCAGGATGTGTAGAGAGGCAAAGGCACAGAACACATTTGCCTATTACCCCAAGGTAAGGTTTTAAGCAGAGATGAGGTCACAGATGGGGCCTGTCTATAGCAGGAGAAAATCAGGAGGAAGAGGGATAGAGGAAGGGGCTGGGAGTGACGGAAAGGTCAAGGAGAGACAGAGGGGAGGAGAAGGACAACAGAAGAAACTGGACAAACACATGGCTTTCTCTGGTGCAGATGTACATATAGTACTGGAGTCAGAGACTGAGACCACTTCCTTTACAATTTTCTGGCATTCTAGTTCAGTCACGTGACTCAACAACAGCCTTTTTCCAGTCTACCTTACAACACATTGGTCTTTCAATGTAACAGGCACATATCCAGCCTTTTAAGATGACATGTCAGTGCGCTACAGTCTATCTTTAATTTCTACACGAAGCCTCTCTTTTCTGATAGCACTCTTTAATGGAGTGGAGTAGTTTCAGATCTTTAACATCCCATGCACACATGCTACTGATTTTCAAGTCGGCGATCTTCCCTCCTATTCATCCTGTTTCCCATCCACACCTGTTATCCTGTGCCACCATCTGGGGAAGTTGTTGCCAATTCCAGAGAGACCACTCCTTCCTTTTTCTCTAAAGTAATTGTGTTTCACAATCTAAACAACTGTCTCCTACTCCCTTTAAAATACTCTTCTGTCATGCCTCCAAGTTAAATCCTGTGAACTAGCTCATTAGTGTCCTGTCTTTCCCTTCAATACATATGCAGGAGTCTGCTAGTCCCCCGATCAGTATTGGGTGATTCTTTTATTCTACATTTAATGATAACCAAAAGTGTTCTACTTTCAAGCATCAGAGTTGATAGTTACAGTTTGCTTCCAGGAGCACTAATGGGAAAAGTCATGCATTTCACATCATGAAGATAGACCTCTAGAGTTTAGTCAGAACAAAATCTTATTCAGCATTCCAACCTATCTGAAATTCTTTGGGTCTCTATTCATATAAAAGATACTTCAGCAAGTGTCTACAGATACTGCTCTGAGCCAGTCATTAAAGAACCAAAGGAACAACTATGGACCTATACAATGTGGCCACCTGCAGGGGTGAACGCTAATCCTGAAGAGCAGAGGACCCATTAGTACCAACTGTGCCAAGAGACCACAGGCTGATTTGGCTGAAAAGTATCTGTTGGGATTTTATCCTAGAGCAGTGGCTGCAACCCCTTTGGGTGTCGACCAACAGGGTTTGCATATCGATATCCTTATTTATGATATGATTCATAACAGAAAATTATAGCAACAAAAATAACCTTACGATTGGGGGTTGCCACAACACGAGGAACTGCATTAAGCAGGGTTGTAGCATTAGAAGGTTGAGAACCACTGTCTTAGGTGATCTGCCTGAAAAATATCTCTCTTGCCGAAGTCCACCTCTGTACCTCTTCACTACATTTAGATGGAATCACACTGAAACAAACTCAAAATACACAACAAAGAAGAAAATACAGGTTTCTGGAGAGCTCAGTGATTTCTCTTTTCCTTGAACATGAGGCAGACAAAATGAGTTCTCCATGCTGGCATCAGGGTCCCAGTCGGTGACATACTCTGATGACAGCTGACCTCACTGGCACTGTGCTGAACAACAAGCCGGAAATGATAGAGTGGTCGATTTAACTGAAATCAGTGATTACTGAACTACAAGAGCAGCTCTCCAAGCGCTTGATTAGGACTACCCAGCCGCTTTCCGCAAGAGGTACACCAGCTCCCACAGCCCAGGCATGTGCGGACGTGCTCACCACGCTGCTCCCCCAGGACTCCCATCCATCCTTCCAAATCCTCTTCTTGTGGAAGTATACCCGGTGTGCAGCGCCAGAGCAGATGACATGCTCAGTGGAAACACATCGACGCACTGTGCATTTCTCAATTTCTCTCAGCAACAGCCAGGTTTATACCTCTAGCAGACTGGCTCACCCACAGTCCTCTCTTTTTGTGAACTGCCTGTTGACTTCTGTGGGTTTTGCTCTTTTTGTATGGATCTGTTTGCATTCCTAGTATACTGAAGCCATCTTATTTTTCTTATTAGTTTGTCATTTTGCACATTCTGTATTAAACTACTTAGAGAAGACTTAAAATAACATTGAAGCACCTCACCTCAGCATTGCTATCTGTCTCTAATTAGAAAGCAGCCCCACTTTATTATAAAACTTTCTGTTTCCTAACAGGCCACTCTCAAAGTCAGCTCAGATGCTTCTCCTAGCTAGCTTAGGTATGTAGCCACCACAGACTGTGCTAGACTCTGCACAGTGTAATCCCTGCACCGATGCTGTCAGCCAGGAGAAAAGTGCACCTAAGCACAGCTTCATTGCTTTGCCTTTCTTCCAGTAACTATGCCAAACTGAGACTCTGCATAAAGGGAGACAGAAACAGGTTTTGGGAATATGTAGACAAAGGATTACAGAGAACAGGGTTCAGCCAGAAACTCTGGGTTCCCAGAAAAGGACATAGACAACCATTCATATAAATATCAAAACTTCGGACTGAACCTGATACATTTTTTACATTCCTGGCTTACTGGCACAGGGCAGTCTAAGTTGGATGAAATAGCTGGAAGTAATTTAGTATAGTATGTTTTATTGTCTCAAAATGCTTTTATGGATAGGTCATGATTCAGAAATGTGACTGGCTGTTTCTTAGTTTAACAAAACAAAGTGGGGTGAGAATTTGTGTCCAAAAAGGTAACTCTTACCTTGTGTCCAAAGAGGTAATTCTTTAAGAATTCATATGGATGATATCTTCATGTGTATGCACATTTCTGTGTGTGAATGTGGGTGTACAAGTGGTGGTCAGTCATTGCCTGGAGGGCTCTCCTGTCTTTGCTTTTCATCTCCCTACAGGAGTGCTGAGATTACAGACAGGAGCTGCCACATGTAGCTTTATGTGGGTTCTGGTGTTTGAGCTCTTCCACATGCTTGTGCAGCAAGTGCTTTATCTACTGAGCATTCTGAGGCTGTTTTGCACCCTGCTCACTGGGATAGCACTGCACCATGTTCCTCCATCATCTTGAGTTTCTTTGTATTCACTCTGTGTCTCTGGCCCTTCCTTCTACCCTCTGCAGACTGCAGGCATATGACTATAATTTCCACTAAACCAGGCAGTAAGTAAAAAATGATAAGTAAGGAAAGAAATGAGAGTAAGTTTGGCATTTGGCAAGACTCAGGGGTGCAAATGGACAGATTAAACAAGAATACCAGGAAGGAAGGCAGTATAACCTGTTGGCTTACAAGGGTTTTCCGAAGAACATATAACATATGCTGAATATATAAGCCCTTAAATGAGTCTGGCATGTTATATTTCCAAGGTTATATTTCTATACAATAATGACAATACAATAGAATCTATACTGTTATGGGTGGGGCTGGATTTGTACTGGGGGGTATAAACCCTTGTTATACGCACAACAGCATGGAATTTCCTTTTAAAAGACTTATTTTTGTTGCATATATGGCTATTTTGCCTGAGTGTATGTTTGTGTACCATGTGCACACAGTGCCTGGAGAGTTAGAAGAGGGGGTTAGATCCTCTGGAACTGGGGTTATGAAAGGCTGTAAACTGCGGAGCAATCTAAGCAGCCTGCAGAGCAATGAACGTGCATACTAATTTTCCTAGGTGAAGAGACTGATAAAAGAACAAATTAAGAACTATATCTTGGGCCAGCTAAATGGCTTAGTGGGCAATGAACTTGCTGCTAAGCCTGACATTCTCCCCCCCCCCCCCATTTGACTAAATTTTATTTAAAAAACAAAATTCATTGCAGAACAAATAGTTTTATTTTATTCGATGATGAAACAACTGTAACAAAAACAAAATCCAGATCAAAACCTGAGGTAACAATATCTATCTGTGAAAAAAAGTTTTAATTATATATTTAAGTAGATATATGTGTACAAATTAATTCAATGAACAAACACCATTCTATTTATATATCATCAAATGTCTTTAAATGTGTGATATAAATAAAATTTTTATTGGATATTTTATTTATTTACATTTAAGATGTCATCCCCTTTCTCCATTTCCCCTCCCTAGAGCCCTCTATACCATCCTCCTCTTTTTTTGCTTTTATACCATTTTAATTACATGCAAGGGAGTAGGCTCAGATATTTTGTTCATCCTGACAAGTCCTTAGAAACAGTGATCATGGGAGTGTTCATGGAACTTTGTTTACTGCCTTGCTTGTTCTTTGACTATTTATGTTTATTGTCTTGCTTGTTCCTTGACTATGTGCATCTATTGTATTGCTAGTTCCTCAACCTAGAACTGATCTTAATAAGCCTGACATTCTTAATTGGACCCCAAGAATCCACATGATGCAAAAGGAAAGTGACTGCTATAAGCTGTCCTCCAACCTCCACACACTTGCTGTGACCCACACAAACAAGATCAATAAACACATGTGAAGAGAAAATGTGTTTAGTAGGAAATATTTTCAATCAGGGTAACATGACTTTGGGATTCTTTACTAACAATTCACACTTAGGAGATTTATAATGTATGGCAGAGCACAGGCAGATAGATAAAGCCTGTGTATACATGTCATAAAAACTTTCAGCTTTAACTTTACTCTTTTCTATTTTAAGTCTTCCATAGAATTTCTTTTTTTTTTTTTCCTTTGAAGGAAAAAGGTACCTATTTTCTTTAAGGATAAGAGTTTAAAATCATTTGTTTAATCCTTAATCTCAGGGTACTATATTTACTGAGGTATTATATACATGTAAAAAAATAACAACTTTCCAGTTGTTATAACCATACAGGTGGCATTAAAATTAATAAAATTATTGTGAACTAGTGGAGTGAGGGGAGTTGGCAGTTGGTGGAAGCAGAGGGAGTTGGTGGAAGGAGAGAAGACGAAGGAGACCTTGACCAAGGAAACCGCAAGTTGTTAAGAGCTCTCATAGCCGGGGAATAGTGTAGTTTAATAGTAAATCTGCCCAATCTAGGCATGCAGCATTCATTTGATATTTATTGACTTGTGTCTTTATTCTATGGACTCCCTATGGGCAGGAGATTTACAGCAACAAACTAGTCCTTATATAAAGACAAAGACATACTTTTCATGCTTCCTGGAGCTACTTTAAAAAAGTTATACATGGGTTGCAAATATGATGGGAAGAGGAAAGTGGCTGCCATCAAGTCCTCAGAAACCAGGGAAAGCTTGGTAAGGGGGTATGCATCTGTAATTGCAGAATTCTTACCATTCCTGAGCATGCACACCATGTATGACACATGTACACACATGCACACCAACTCTATAGCCTTCTTAGTTAATGAGCTACTGACTACTAACAGTCCCTATGTGGACTCACTCTGTCCCCATTCAACTTCCCTATGTTTCTATATCACCTGCCAACAGGATGAAGGGGCCCAGGAAAATAGTACTACAACTCGAGCCACTTAGCCTTAAACCACTCAACACTGCATTGGTGGTACTGGGGGAACTGTGATGAGCCCTGCAGCACCCACTGACCTGCAGAGTCCAGTGATTTTCTCTGTCCGTCTTCCCTCAGCATTGTTATTCTGATAGTCCATGCATGAAGTCCTGGCATCCTTAGTCATCACTTGCTTAAAAAGTTGTGACTTTAACTTCACTCATGTGCAGTCTTATCTGAAAATTCTACAGTGTTTCACTATGTTCTGTATTATCAAACATTGAGAAGCAGTGTCCATTTTCTTTTAACTCCAGCATAATATATAATGTCTTCATGACAGGAATTAATACGACAGGTAAAAAACATATCACAAACTTTATGAGAAACTACCCTTGAATCAAAAATAAAATAAAATAAAATAAAGTATGCCCTCAAATTATAAATTTTAAAAGTGCCTTCCGGTCTGGGCCTGAGCACTGAGCAGATCCCAAGAGGCAGCTCTGCCCCAATCTCACAGAACCCAGAGGAAGCAGGCCTCCCAGGAACTCTAACCTGGGCAGTATCTTAGGTAAGCAGACAGCAACGCCTACCCCAAACAGAGAGTAACTGGGACCCACTAGGAGCCAGGAATTCACTCCTGGCCCAGAGCACTGGTTCCTTCCTGTCTGCACCTGAGCACTGAGCAGATCTTGGGCCACAGCTCTAACCCCAATAGTAACACCCACCACAAAACAGTTCTGAAACAACCAAGATAATAGAAAAGACTGGCTCCAGTCAGAGACAGGGGCGGTAGCACTAGGAGATCCAGATGACAAAAGGCAAGTGCAAGACCATAAGCATCAGCAACCCAGGGTACTTGGCATCATTAGAACCTAGGTCTCCCACACAAGAAAGTCCTGAATTCCCCATATCACCAGGAAAGCAAGATTCAGATTTAAAATCCCTTCTAATGATGATAGAGGACTTTAAGAAGGACATAAATAACACTCTCAAAGAATTTGAGGAGAACACAGGTAAACAGGTAGAAGCCCTTAAAGAGGAAACACAAAAATCCCTTAAAGAATTACAAGAACACAACCAAACAGGTGAAGGAATTGAACAAAACCATCCAGGACATAAAAATGAAAGTAGAAACAATAAAGAAATCACAAAGGGAGACAACCCTGGAGATAGAAAACCTAGGAAAAAATCAGGAGTCATAGATGCAAGCATCACCAACAGAATACAAGAGATAGAAGAGAGAATCTCAGGTGCAGAAGATACCATAGAAAATATTGACACAACTGTCAAAGAAAACACAAAATGCAAAAAGTTCTTAACAGAAAACATTCAGGAAATCCAGGACACAATGAGAAGACCAAACTTAAGGATCATAGGTATAGAAGAGAGTGAGGATTCCCAACTTAAAGGGCCAATAAATATCTTCAAAAAATTATGGAAGAAAACTTCCCTAATCTAAAGAACGAGGTGCCCATAAACATACAAGAAGCTTACAGAACACCAAATAGACTAGACCAGAAAAGAAATACCTCCCATCACAAAATAATCAAAACACTAAGTGCACAAAACAAAGAAAGAATATTAAATGCAGTAAGGGAAAAAGGCCAAGTAACATATAAAGGGAGAACTCTCAGAATTACACCAGACTTCTCACCAGATACTATAAAAGCTAGAAGATGCTGGACAGATGTCATACAGACCCTAAGAGAACACAAATGCCAGCCCAGGCTACTATACCCAGCAAAACTCTCAATTACCATAGATGGAGAAACCAAGATATTACATGTCAAAACCAAATTTATACAGTATCTTTCCACAAACCTAGCATTACAAAGGATAATAGCAGGAAAGCTCCAATACAAGGAGGGAAATTATACCCTAGAAAGAGCAAGAAAGTAATTCTCTTCCAACAAATCCCAAAGAAGATAGCCACACAAAGATAATTTCACCTCTAATAACAAAAATAACAGGAAGCAACAATCTCTGTTCCTTAATATCTCTTAACATCAATGAACTCAATTCTCCAATTAAAAGACATAGGCTAATGGACTGGATACATAAACAGCATTTTGCTGCATACAGGAAACCTGCCTCAGTGAAAAAGACAGACTCTACCATAGATTAAAAGCTTGGAAAACAATATTTCAAGCAAATGGTCCTAAGAAACAAGCTGGAGTAGCCATTATAACATCTCCAGCTCAAGGACACAAAGGGAGGAACTCATGGCTCCACCTGCATAGATAGTTGAGGGTGGCCTTTCCAGGCATCAGTTGAAGTGGACAACCTTGATACTTGAAAGTTTGGATTCCCCAGTGTTGGGGAATTTCAAGAGCAGGGAGGCAGGAATGAGAGGATGGTGGGAGCATACCCTCATAGTAATTGAAGGAGTGGGGATGAGTTAAGGGGTTAGGCATCAGTGGAAGTGGAGGCCTTGGTGCCTGAAAGTTGGGATTCCCTAGTGTTGGGTAATTTCAGTACAGGGAGGCGAAAATGGGAGGATGGTGGGAGCACACCCTCATAGAAACTCCCAGAATTATATGGATTAGACATGACAGAGGCAGGCCGCCAGAAAACTAGATTCCAGAATTCAAACAAAAAAATTATCTTGAAACTAAAATTTGTTTTGAGAATTGTATATTGCAGAATACATAGCCTTGGTGTATCTACTCATCAAGCAAGCCGAGCAGACCTGTTCGAACCTCTGATGTCCTGGAATTCCAGCTGGATGCAGTGAAGACACACCGCCAGAGGCTTATATCAATTTACTCTTCCCCCTGCCCCTCTTCTAATATCTCAACGCCCATAATCAGCTCAAAGAAGTTAATTAAGAGTCAGCGCCCCTATTCCCTGGGCTTGGGGACTGAGGTGGTTAATATTGGGCTGTCTTTCTAGGGAAAAGTAGTGGTTTTGTTGGAACAGGGAGGATTAGCTAGGATTTATTGCATAGCCATAACCTAATGGTAGAAATATGTATAATTGTTATTAAGATGAAGTTATAATTTCTTAAATGGTACAAAATTTACTTTGATTTCAAATTTAAGGTTTTCATTGGTATGAGCTTCTTATTGATATAAAAGTGAGATGACTATTGTTACTCTCATAGGCACTGTGCCTGTATAACACATTTAGGAATACAAGGCTTAGACCCAGTCCTTCTTTAACTTTTCTAACTGATTTGAGATGGTTAGCCTGTGAGTTAAAGGCCTATAGCAAATTCGTGGCTTTGAGTTTATTATTAGGGTGTTTTCTATATTTTATTTAGATAGCTGAGAGGAGTTGACAGACAACAGTCCAGCTTGCCTTACATAAATAGTTGGTTTTTAAAACATCAGAAGTCCACAGAATTGATGTTACAAACATTTCTGTATTAATGTTCATTTTGATTAGAGACCTGTCTGCTCCTGACAGCTTCCTGTCTTGGATTCTAAGAAGAAATTGAGCATCTTTGGAGTTATTCCAATTGTGGTGAGACAGCCACTAGGCAAGATTTACCTCTTTCCATCTTCAGACAAATTACTGTCCAGAAAAGGACACACTTGCAGAATAGTCGACTGATTATATCTGCCAAGACAGAGTAATCAGCCCTTAATAATTCTGCACCACTAGGTCTGTCAGATGATCCTGGGCCAGAAGGCTGATGATCAGATGCTCCCACATTTTGTAGTATAGGGAGTATCCAGGTTTTCAGTGGTCTCTATAAATTGGCTAAGTTTTAGAAGCTATGCTTTGTGCTTCCTATAATTTCAGTTAACTCAGTCATTCTGGATTTCTGACAGGGTTGAAGACTTATAGTCTCATAGCCAATCCTGGCTATTTACTTTGAGAAAAAAGATTTGAGAGGATGGTTTTCAGCTGACATTCATTCTAAAGCCAAGGAAAAAGCCAGGTTCAGAACTAAGTCTTTTATTTAGGAGAGATGACAGAGGTTCTGCTTTAGTCAACAAAATGATGGACTGGGTATTAGGTCTATCTTGTACCTTACTGACACAAATTGGTATAGTTATGCTCTAATTGTATTTTGAGAGAAAAGTTTTATTTCAACAGGAAGGGTGATATGTAGGAGGAGCTAAGGTGGGAGAAGTACGAAGAGGAAGAGGAGAAGGAGAGGAGGAGCTAGGTGATGAGAGAGAGAAAGAGAGGTGGGGGGGGGGACATGGAGGCGGATGTTCACATGTCTCCGCCAGTCAAAGACAGTCGATATATCTAGGTTGGGTATTGGGTTACATTTCTGATTGATATTGAGCATTATCAAACTTATAAAGCCGTTGATTAACATTAAAAAATTGTATAAAAGCAAAAAGGAGAAGTGGGCATGAGATAGGATTTTCTAGGAAGGGGAAATGGGGAAAGGGGATGGCATCTGAAATGTAAATAAAATATCCAATAAAAAATAAATTTTAAAAGTTTAATTAATTTAAAAATATTAATTAATTTTAAAAATGTAAATATTTTCTCTAGAGTTGCTTTTTATTGTCATGAGAAAAACTCATTTTTTCAAGATTTTAAATAAAATAATTTTTTTAAAACATGTGCAAAGGGGCCTTATTAATTTGGGCAGTCAGACAAAACAAAACAAAATAACAACAAATCTAAAATAGTAATGTTCTACTTGGCATAAACACCTGTGCTCTGGATGATCAAAGGAGTGGAGATCTTTGTGAAGCTAAGAGATCTGAGATAGTGCAATGCAAATAAGCACCTGTATACACAACCAATAGAAACAGAAAAGCAGTACAAAACAAGTTCCTCTAGTCCTGAAATGGAGGATCAGGTATCATAAAGTAAGACCTGAAAAAAACATCAGTATACCAGCAAACACCAGTGATTTAGCTGGAAAATACTTGGGCAAAAGAACAGAGGGGACAGAGGACAGCTAGCTCAGTGATAGCTTGTGTAAGTCCTGGCTGCAATCAGTATCAGTGTACACACACACACACACACACACACACACACATACACACACACACTTCTACACTAAAACCAAACCAAACCAAACCAAACCAAACCAAACCAAACCAAACCAAACCAAACCAAACCAAAGGCTGATGTACAATCTGACCATATAAAGTGCCACTACAGGTACCCAGTAAGTGCATGGTTTATAGACACAAAAGAACCTATCAGATTGTAAATCACTGGCATAGGGCTGAGGAAATGGCTCAGTGTTCAAGAGCACTTGCAGGTCTTCCAGAGGTCTGGATTTTTGGTTCTTATAACTCATGTTTGGCAACTCACAACTGTTTGTAACTATAGTTCCAAGGGACTCAACACCCTCTTCTTGCCTTTCTGGGTAACACACCCCCAAACCCTAAAAATGAAGTAATTGTTAAAATATCCAGACAATATAAATGGGTGGAGAAATATCTGAACTTGTAAGTACAGATATGCTAGAAACTATAGTATTTTTATAATAGGGCAAAATTATGAAGAAAACATATAAAGAAAGTTCTAGAAAATATTAAATGAAAATTCTTTATAATTAAATCTTTATGTTGAAGGTGCCCTGAAGGTAAGATTGGAGAGAGTGATGTGTGTGTGTGTGTGTGTGTGTGTGTGTGTGTGTGTGTGTTTAGGGACATGGTCATGGTGGGAGAAAGTCTGTGCCACAAAAGATCACCCTCTAAGAGTCAGAATTATTAGTTTAAATATTATTATAAAACCTTTCACAGAAAACAAGCCACATATACTGAGCAGAACTGTGGATCCTGAAAAGGAACACTGGCCAACAGGAGAATAATGCTTTCATAATGTTTTATATCTGAAAATTCTATAACCAATCAAACTATCATTGTTGAGGGCAGAATATGTACACAATTAAACATCGATGGGATTTCCAAGCTTGCAAACTTCTGGACATTTCTTTATTCAGAAAACTATAGGCAAATACAAGTCTCAAATAAAAACATTAAGTCAAAAAGGAAGACAGCCATGGTGACAATATCAACCCTTAAGGGATTAAGAAAATGTTGTCATTCCAAATGTAGGGAGGAAGTGCAGTCCTGAGCGGACCCGTGCTGAGGGTCCTCAGCTCCACTCAAGTGGCGAAACCTTCCCCAGGTGAGGCTTGGATAGAAAAGCCTCCTCTGGTCCAAGCGGGTGTGTTGATACTGTGTTAGAAAATGACCACTGTAGGTTCCTTCCCCATTAAGGCTGCTCCCCTCCAGTACCCGCTCCTACCTAGATTAGCTAAACTGCCTCCTTGTTCAGATGTACAGAATAGCCTTGCCTTCTTGTTCAACTGCATATAATAAACATGCTGAATTTCTGAGGGCTGTGACTTCTCCAGCCCAGAGCCCAGATGACCAGATAAAGTATTTTCTGTGTGCCTGTGTCTTTATTTCCTTGCCACCCCATGAAGTCCCTGAGGCTGTGCAAGGGCAAGGCCCAAACTTTAATGTTAGTGAGTATGCCTCACACTTATATGGTATAGTGAGGGGTGCTTAGGAGAGCTTGACTGTTAACCAGGCAAATCTTGTCTGTCTGTCCTAGTTTCCTGACTAAGAGTACCACCCCACCTTACTATAAGATGAAAGACAATCCTGTGACAGAAATACTAGCAAGAGTCAGTATATTCAGCTATTTTTTTAAAACAGAATATTTCAGTACTCACCTTTTCACTTAAACTTTTATCTACTGCAATTGAAGTAGCATCATTTTCTAGAGCTATCATTTCTAGGGACTGGCAATGAAAACACCATTTCATTCAATGGCTTAGGATTTCCTAAATGACCTGGATGTGGATAGATTCACCACTATTCTGAGAGATGGATAGCCATTTTAATGCTCACTCCCCAGGTAGCTTTTAAGGCAGAGATAAAAGCTTTGGAGAGCCTTATTCCTAAGTATGCTCTACAGTAAATGTGAGGCAAAAACTGCTTCCCATTAAAACATCCACAGAGGATGACAGGAGTGGGCCTGGAAGGATGGGAAGAATGGGGCATTTCACCCCAGGGATTCCTGTCTACAAACTCCCTTTCTGGGTAATGGAGCACCTTTGAAGTAAACAAACTCTAAACATTTAGTAGATTCTTAGGATTCTCTTTTATCATTGCTTAGGGTCTTCCAGGAAGGTAACAAGATCTGTGGATGCTTGAAACTATATAAATGGTACAGTAGTTTTCATATAACTTGCACATCCATATATTTTAAATAATCTCTAGAGCAATTGTATCAGTTAGTACAATATAAATGCTCTGTGAAGAGTTACTGAAGGAACAGCATCAAGAACAGCTTGAATGCCAAGACCCCCATCATTAGTAAATATTTTCCAGCTGTGCTGGGTGAATGTGGGTAAGAAACCTTGGGTACAGAAGGTTGAACATACTTAAAGTTATAACAAATGATAATGTTTTTCTCTTGTCAATGGGACATGTCCTTCAGGTCAACAGCTGTTGGGGTAACTGTACTATATACATATATATTAACATTTCTCTAAAATAGTGTTTTCCCAACTACTGGTTATGGTAAAAAAAAAAATTATATAGAAAGATGAAATTGGTTTCTTGGTATGGCACACACTCCATTCAGTTTCACTGTGTTCCCCACAGATATTCCAGTCTTCTGCACTGAAAGCCCTATTTAGCATGACTCATTAAGCTGACAGTATGCTAGAGATGATGTGTATGACTTTGATATGACTTTAGAAGGCCGAGGCAGGAAAACTGAAGCAATCTAGGCTATGTAGCAACTGAAGTTAGTTTCACACTTTCTCTGCAAATAATGTCAATGGTAGATATGCCCAAGGCTGGTGTGGTGGTCTGGATGAGAATGGCCCTCATATTTGCATATATTTGAATATTTGGTCCTCAGTTGGTGAAACTGTTTGGGACGGTAGGAGCTTTGCCTGCTCTCAACTCCAGGCCCCCTGTCATGTAGCCACAGTCCCCCCTAGAGAGAATTGTGGCCATCAGTTACATAGGGACAATGCCCACAAGTTGCTCCTCATGTAGATAAGACATCTCAGGCCAAGCCAATAGAAAGCACTGACTGTCAGACCCAACTTATCCCCAAAATGTATATAAGATCCTGTCCAGAAGGAATAAAGCTGTGTGAGAATTACTCTGACATCTGAGAGAATCTGTCACAAGAATTGTAACACTGCTTGGGAAGAGAATGCTCTCACGAAGCTTTTGACACCACAGAGGCACTTCCCCCTCCCTGCTCCTGCCCTTTCCCTTTGCTTGAACCCTCTCGCTAGGCCAGGCCAGAGGTACACTGACCAGAGGTACACTGACCGACAGATCAGTACTCAGCCATCATCAGAGAATCGTCCCCCTGTAGTAGCTGGAAACAGAAACCCACAACTAAACAATGTGCAGGGAGTGAAAAACCTTCCAACACTCAGTCCAAATGGATGCTACCATCAAATCCCTCAGGGGTCAGAGAACTGTGTGGAATGATTACAAGGGCCAGAGGAGATAGAAGACCCCAAGGACACAAGGCCTTCTAAACACAGCATGACTGAGGTATCTATGAATTCAAGGGGACTGTAGGAACATGCATAGGACCTGCAAAGGCCATAGCCAGACGGGGTCCTAATGCTGAGATAGGGAAGTGAATTCAAGTCCATTCTAACCCAGAAGCTATCTCCAACTGATAACAACTGGTAAAGGAAAAAACTGTTTTCTCCAATGGAGTCTTACTGGGTATACAAACCACATTTAAGGGCAGGCCCATGCCCAGTAGTAGATGACCAACACAAAACGAACTCAGTGTGTTTTGGAGGTTTTCTTCTCATCATGCTTTGTCTGGGTCCCTGCCTGCCTGCCTGCCTGCCTGCCTGCCTGCCTGCCTGCCTGCCTGCCTGCTTACTTATCTATGTACCTTACAGGTCTTTCTCTTATATATTATGGTTTTTGGTTTTGTGTTACAGCATTTCTGTGTGTTCAAATGTATGTGTCTCTGCCATCTATGCTTCATGTGTTTTTTCTTTGGCTCTTCTTTTCCTATTTGTTTGTTTTGTCCCATATGGCTTTGTTTTTATTTTATGTATGTATGTATGAATGATTGATTGATACTTGTTTTCTAATGAGAGAGAAAAAGGGTATAGAATTGGGTGGGTAAGAAGGGAGGAAGGATCTGGGAGGAGTTGTGGGAACAGGAAACCATAATCACAATATATTGTATGAAAAAACTCTATTTTAATAAAAAAAAAGTAGATGGTTGTGTGGCTTTCCTAATTGAAGATGTAAGGCCTCCAGTAAACCTGTATGAAAACTCAAAGTGTGTCTGTTACATAACCAGTAAAATGAACAAGTAGGCCCTATGATCCCCATGTAAGTAACATACACACAATCTTTTAAGATAGCTGAGTTTGTTTCAGAATACACAATGAAGAAAAGCCCTGAGTGACTGGTTAGCCAGGATAGGCAGACATTTATAGTGGAGTAGAGGGCATTTGGGGCTGGTTGAGCTGAGGCAGCCTGCAGAGCTACAGAGCTACGCTGCCCCTCTGTGGACACAAGCAGTAGACCTTGTCTGAGACAACAGCTTTAACAGTAATAAATAAGACCTTTTACTTCCTGTAATTTCAAGTTGATGGCTGTTGCCAGGACAACTAGCAGCAAGGAACACGGGCTTCAAAACAAACTCTCCAACCAACTAACCAACCAAAAACCCCAGATTACCCAACTAAAGTTATTATAGTCACTCTATCAGAAGCTGTGGCTTGGCAAGGGAAATGCACACATTAATCTGAAAGGAGTAACCTGTCATTTGAAAGCTGGCTGCATGTATGTTCAGGCTGAGATACACTCATCTACAACAGAGAGCTTGGAAAAACCTTCCTGGAAACTAAATCCAACCTTCTTGCAAGTGAGTCAGTCTGACCCGTATTTCTGTGTGGAGCCAAACTGTCAAGCAGTTTACAAAGCTGAATATAGAGAGGTCTCTGGGTGAGACTAAGGTCCCTGATAAAGGCAGCATGAGAATTCAAATTTACAATTAAAAGGAGATTCAGATGCGGGTCTCTAACCACTAAGGAACAACTCACTCCTGTAAGGGCAGGAAGCATAGGAAGCAGACACCCCATAAACATTTGCTAAACAAACACAGCTGCCAGGTTGAGAGGGTTTGACACTGTTCACACCCAAGCACCAAGGACTGGAGGTGGCTGAAAGGCTAAGTGTGTCTAGGTCTAATCTGTCTAGACCAGTCACCCACCTGCAGCCTACGGAGGCCAAAGACACTAAACCCACTAGTGATTATGGCAAAGCTAAGACTAAAACTCAATTTCTTGCCCTTGTTCCAAGGCTTTTAGTTTCCTTGTTTTGTTAGATCTGTTGTTTCTTGTTTGACCTTGTAGTTCTGAAGTACTTCTGAAAACTCACTGAATTTTGCCTTTTAAATTAAGTGTTTTTAATTTTGGCAAATTTCTGTATTTGCACTCTCCTAGGAGATGTAGTTGCTTTTCTTGAGGACTTTTGCAAATCAGTGAGTAGTTAAGACTATCTGATCTTGAAGTCACACTGCTCAGGTACATTCTTGCTTGTCCGTGTAGTTGGGGTTGCTACCCTTCCTCTCCACAACATAGGGGTACATTGAGATGGACAGCCACACACATTTATATACTGCATGATATCAACAACATAAGGCACCACAGTCTTGAACCATCAATGTATCTGAATGGTTAGAAAGTTCCCCGACAGTGGAGTATTTAATGATATTAAACAGCCTTGCAGAGTTACTGAATGGAGCTACAATTTCCTAATCTGAAGCAACAGAATTAAAAAAACGTAAAAACTCTTGTTATGAGTTTACTTTTAAAATCATTTTCTTCTTAGCTATTGGGATTTTTATGTTAGAGTGAAGGGGAATTTTTCCCTTGAAAGCAAAATCTTAAGTCTTTTCCTGAATTTTCAATGGCTGAAGAACTGTGGAAGGGCCAAGTTAAAGGAAGAGCATGTTAGTGGCTTGCTGCTGGCAAACCCCATGCACTGCTTGGGGTCAGCGTGGCTGGCTGGCTGTTCCCAGCACTGACCTTACTGCTGTGAAAATGCTTTACTGTCTAGTGTCTCCCTGAGGGTACCTGAAGTTTCTTAGGGATTAGATGGTGTCTTGCCCACTGGAGTTCCACACCCAACAGACAAAACTGTAGTCACCAGTTCCTAGGATGCTCCTTCCAGAGTCCTTGAGGAAACACCAGGTACTGTACATGGATCAGCTCATCTCCACTTTCAACCTCAGCTTTACAGATCCCAGTAACAGAGTGAAACGGCTGACCAGCTCCTGTGCTCCTTCAAGACTGTGACCAGCTGTGGAGTACATCATCAGGATTCTAGTGACAGATACAATGTGGTCCTGGGTGTGACCAGCTAAATGAAGAAATAGGATTTAGAGGGAATAGAATTCTTTATAGGAAAGATGTGGAAAACACAATAGTATAGATTTATAGATTTATAAAAAGCTACAATTACAGACAACAACCTGAGCAGATCTCATCAACCTCCACAGAAGGCTATTCACCCTCTAAACATGTTAATCCCTCAGAATGTAGCACAGCATTCGCTTTTCACCTGTTCTAGGAAGTTCCTTGGATAAATCCTCACATAGTACAAACCCCATAGATACCACCTGTACCTCATAGAAATGGTATGATTCCTAATTTGAATATATAAAATTTGAAATGATTTAAATGATTCAAAATCTGAAACACTGAATACTGACATAATTGGAAAATTCCCTATGACCTCATGTGAAACAGTGCTGTCAAAACTCACTAGAAATGTTGTATCAAATTGCCTTTATGCTAACTATATATGTTTATGCACTATAAATAAAACCCATGATTAAATTTGGATTTTATCTCCAGGTATCTTATGTTTAAGCAAATATTCTGAAGTCCTTCAGAACATTAACAGTAGACCCTAAAGTGGTGGAAATAGCCCAGTGGCAGAGCACAAAGCTCTGGGCTGGATCCCAGCACTGCAACAACAAAGCAACTGCCAACAAAATCCAAAACAGGGATGGGAGATTTGGCTTAGCAGTTAAAATCACTTGTTGCTCTCGCAGAAAACTCAGGTTCAATTCTCAGGACCTACATGGTGGCTTACAGGCATCCAGTTCCAGGAGATTGAACACCCTCTTATGAACTCTGAGGGCACTGCATACACATACTGTTCATACATGCAGGCAAAACTACTCTCACACATAAAATAACTCTAAGAAAGAATTAAAAATAACCCCCAAACACAAGACTAAGAATTCTGAAATGTAAGGCTTGGAGCACTCAACCTGTACATATGTAACAATGCTAATACGTAATTTATAAACCTAACACAGAAAAACAGTAAAAAGGACAATAGTATAATAGAATAATTGTAGCAGCAATAAATACGCCATTGCTTATTTATGAATATTTTTATTTAGTATTTTTGCACCACAAAGAAGAGCAAGTAACTGAAACCAGAGATAGAAAATCACTGCTAAAAGGAGGCCCATCATGGAATCCTCCAGAATTCATTTGGAAACACTCTGAAGATGCTTCTTATCAGCTGAGGATGGTTTTGTTTGTTTGTTTGTTTGTTTGTTTGTTTGTTTTAGCCAACAGAGGAAAAGCTACATGCAGCCATGAGCTAGGGAGCAGGGAGCAGGGAGCAGGGAGCAGGGAGCAGGGAGCAGGGAGCAGGGAGCAGGGAGCAGGGAGCAGGGAGCAGGGAGCAGGGAGCAGGGAGCAGGGAGCAGGGAGCAGGGAGCAGGGAGCAGGGAGCAGGGAGCAGGGAGCAGGGAAGTGCTAGTCACCACTTCCCCCTCTGTGCTTCCTTAAAAGAGAAGCCATTTCCAGCCCTTTAAGGAATTTTGTTCAGGATTCATGGTTACAACAGCTGAGCTTTCTTCCCAAGTAAAAAGGGAGGGGATGATGGTCTCATTTCCCCTGTACAGCTCTGAACATCAAGGTTCCCTGTCTGTAAAATGAGACAGAGAACTGAAATCCTCTCTGGCAGTCTGATTCACCCTTTTTCTCCTTCACAAGAGACCTTTCCAATCCTACCCCATATAAGCACGCAGGCGGGAGTTCACTGTGTATCTCAAGGCTGTTCTCTCACCAAGCCTTTTTCTGATGGCAGCTTGCTAAGTGCTCTGGCTTTTTCACCAACCAGAGGTTAAAGCCTAAGATGTAAAGGCTGAGATCATCCCTGCAAACTCATATTTGCCTGAGTTATTAGATTTTTGGAAAACAAAGATTTGCCATCCAACTATTGTTGTGAGATGGAACCTGAGAGTTAAGACTCCGAGAACTTCAAACATTTCCCCTGTACAGCTCTGAACATGGAAACAAGCACACTGGAAACACGTTACACTCCTTCAATAAGTGAGGATCTACCTGTACAAACAAGCACAGGAAACAAGGCTTTAACTTTTATTCATTTGTTTTCTTCTTTTGACAAGGTTCAACATTGCTACTTCTGTGCCAAACATTTAAAATCTCAAGCTCAATTCTGTTCCCTTATCACCATTAACATCTGTGGCTAACATGGCCCCTCTTCTTATTGCAGGCTGTATCACATGGCAGTGCTAGTGGTCCACAATAAGCAGATTGGGTTCATGCATGTTCCCCTTCTTCAATGTGTATCCCAGGAAACAATGCCCTTAGGACCAGGATAACTTGTGGGAAGGCCACAGGCACTTTGTTGACAGCAGAAGAATGAAATGAAGGAAAGGTGAGTGTCAGAGGCACTGGCTGGACATGACCAGTGGAGCTCAGAAAAGCAGAGTGGAGCTTTGGTCTGCCTTTGTGTTTTTCAACTATGTACTGTGATAAGAGGATATTTGTGACTCTATAGTTGTCTGTACCCCTCTTTTGTGACACAGTGGCTTTACTGTAGTGAGAATTTTGGTTTCTTTGAAAACCACAGAACTACTAAGGGAGTATTTTTTTTTTTTTTTAATCTTAAGTGTGGTATATTTGGCTGCTTCAAATGGTCCACAGCAGCTGACTATGATTTGTCTCATGTTCTAGCAGGGATATGATTTTGCCAACTGCAGATAGTTTCTGCAAACATGTGACATTTGGAATTCTGAGGACTCTTCAGAAAGTATATAAATGCTAGAGCCCAAGTAGGAGTATAGGTTATAGGTTGCTGTTGGTTGTAGTTTGTTAAGTAGTTGTGTGCAAAGAAGAAACAAGAAGAAGAAATTAAATATCCTGAAAGCAAAGATCAAACTTGCCCCAAGGAACTCAGCATTCCTAGTCACAGGAAGTACTCTAACGATAACATCACCCCTTTCCCCTCTGTCCTTTTTTTCTCTCCTATCTAGTGTTAGAGGCTTGTAAGAGTAGAGGAAAAAAAAAAAAAAAAAAACAAAAAAAAAACAAAAAAAAAAAAAAACAAAACAACCCACCAAGTAGCCAAAAGTCCGGCTACATCTTACCATTTGTGACTGTGTTAACTGATACACGTTCTAGAATAGAAAGGCAGCTCTACATTTGGAAAGCAGTTCCTATAGTAAGACCAAATTACACGCATTACAAGGCAAATAAACTGAACAGGACTCAGTTACGATCTGATAGACAGATCTAGTGGATGGCAGAGAACCCTAGAAACACAAGGGCAGTTGATTTAGGAAAGACAGGTGAGAACTGGGTAGAAGTCAATAAATGACTGGCAGGTCAAGCTCTGACACCACATAAATCTTCTGCAATTTTTTTTGGTTTTGTTGAAGGGTTATATGCTATTAGAAATGTTTAATGCTGATACCAGTGAAAAGTTGCAAAGTTTCTAAAAAAGCCATTTGGTAAGTCAATTTCATCTCATGCTAGAACTATAATGTGAGTTTTCATCTATTTTATGATCAAAAGGGTAGGGGGAAGGTTGCCCTAAAATAAGAAATGCTGAGTGAGTCAGGTTTCAAGCTTTCGGGCAAGAGTTTATATTTAATGTGTCCACTTTCAGTAAATGATATCCCAAAATTAAAGGAAAAAAAAAAAACAGTGGAAATTTGATTTCCTAATCTGTATTTAAGGATCCTTCAAAATAGCCTTAGAGTAAGTACTCTGTATATATCTGCAGCTTCCTTTCTCAAGAGAGAATGCTACACACCAACAGGGCCTCTAGTGCACTCCAGACTCTCAGGGATGCTAGTTAATAGTCAGCTGTGGCATTGTGGGTAATAGGATCACCTGCCAGAATGGGAACAAAAGCCCTGAACCAGACTGCTATTGCACAGGAAAATGGAAAAGAACCTCAGGGACAATTTCTACATCAAATATTCTACAGATGTGACTACTCTGTACAAATTAACATAAATGGCTTATCTGTTTGAAGCTCTGTTGTTGGAACTTGGAAATTTATCTTCAGCTGTATGAAAACATTTGTTGCTGCAGTTAGAGCACCACCTAGTGGACCTTTGTGCGACCTAAATAATGGCTGAATAATAAGAAGTGACCATTTACCAAAAACAAAACAAAACAAAACAAAAAACAAAACAAAACAAAAACAAAAAGAAACAAAAACCAAAAAACAAACAAAACCTAATTCCAAAGGTCAAAGGACCTGACCTGCTCATTCCCTCTTACTTCATATGAAAATCTTTTTACTGTGACTAAGAGCTATTAAGTCTATTAACTACTGTCCTGAAGAAATAGTGACTTTTAAACATTGATACTATGTTTGAAATGAGAGAATACTTATAAACTAAATATCTGTTAAAGAATATCTGGAACTCATGGAAACATCCTACAACTCAACAAAAATGAAAAAAAAAAAAAGCCCTACCTGGTTAAAAATGAGCAAACAATTTGCATAGGTGTTTTACAAATGATTAATAAGCACATGAAAAAAATGCTCAACATAACTAATCAGGGAAATGCAAAAGAAAAATCACAAGTGATACAACTTCTTAACTCATTAATGATGGCTATCATTAAAAAAACAAATCCAAAACAAAACTAGTAACTAGTACCTGTTGGCAAGGATGTAGAGGAAGACAAAAATTCACACTGGTGGGAACATAAAAATGACATTATAGTAGCTTCTTAAGAAATACCCCCCCCCCCAAAAAAAAAACCAGACTAACTATATCATCCAGTAGTTCTATTTCTGGGCATATATTTAAAAGAACTAAAGAGTAGGAACTTAGAAGAATCAGCTTGAGCTCACAGGAGGAGGTTAAAGAAGGAAGCCACAGCAGCAGCTTCTGAAGGCCGAGTAAAACTGATGCATTCTCACATGGAGTGAGAGGAGTGAGATTATGCATGTAGCCAAGGATGCACACACCATACACCACGAGTCATGAACAAACTGTGTAAAGTAAAATAAGCCAGCCAGAAAAACAATGTTGCATGCTTCCATTTATCAGAGAAACACAGGATAGTTATGTGCACAGATACAAAGGAAAGGGAAATTTATTGTGAATACATGTGGAGATTCGGTTTGGGAAGATGAAAAAGTTCTAGACATGGTGGCAACAGTGACACAGCAATGTGAATGTTCATAGTACTTCTGAGCTATCCACTACTTCAAAGTGGAGAAAAGAATAAATTTCAAATTATCAGTGTGAAGTATGAAATAAAACCTTTTTCTGAATTTGCATACGCGTCTGTGTGAGGTATGTGCACATGCCTATAGAGACCAGAGGTTGATGTTGGGTGTTCTCTTCTATGTAAAGCTGCTGTTGAGGAATAAAGTCTGAAGAAGAAAACAAAGACATATTTATAGCTCTTTCATATAACTCTTCCCTGTTCTTTTTCAGTGTTTCTAGCTCACATGTATCAGTAGTTTATAAGACACACAACTCACAGAGTAGATTGCCATTGGTAACTACTGAGATGCCCTCAAAGGGGAAATGTCTACTTGTAAGCAGCCTGGAAAAAATAAGTAACACTGTGGTCCCGTGTGGTATTTAACTAATAATGGACATGAGGTGGGGGTGTGGAACAGTCTGCTTTCCTTTGAGTCTGACGCAGATGAGAGAAATGTGCTTATCTTATGCAAATGCCCAGCTTGGTGGACCACAGGTATGAATTCCAAGATGTTCAGATGCTGGGGTGGTTATAAGTTGTTCTGTGGCTACCAACAGCATCCCATGTGTGTCTATGTAGTAACATCTGGAGATGTCATACACAGGGAGACAGAATACTCTTTAAAGGAATTACTGCTTCCAGTAAGTGCACTCTGCTGTTGTGTGCAGCAAGTTACTCCTGATGTCCCTCTGAGGGTCTACGAAAGGCATGGCTCATCAACCAAGAGCGACGCAGCTGCTGTGTTATGGTAGGTCCTTCTCCAAATGCTTTCTGTTCTCCTGAGTCTTATATAAAGTTAAATGCTCATAATTTAGCTTTTAGATTTCTCCATGAGGCCTGTGGTGCAGACTGGTAAAATGGGATGAGAATACTGACATCTCAGGAGCAGCATTTTTCTAATGAATACATACATACACACACACACACACACACACACACACGACAACAAAGTTGCCTAAAAGTCATAAAACAATTTCTATGTCAAAGTGGTCTGTTTTCATAGGGTTTTATTTTTATTTTAGGCTAGCCTAACACTAAATCTTGAAGTCATACAGCCCACCTTCTACCATCTGTCCCTACTGCATGGGACCCTGAAGAGAATTCTTGCATGTGGGGAATTCATTGAATTTTAATGCTCTGAAGCTGGAGCTTTTACTTGGGCTCTGGATAAACAGCGACACCGTGAAAGGTATTAGCTTTTTATCTTTCTGGATCTGGAACTATCATCATCACATTATAATAATCACTTATGTAACAGCTACAATTACTACTGACTGTTCTTTTTCAAGTGTTTAGTTAAAGAGTGAACCTTTGCTATAACCCAAATACAGTGGAGAAAACTGAGGCCTTAGAGTCTCAAAGAGTAGATGGTAGCTGATCCAGGATTTGGATACATGTAATAAATATGGTCTACAACTGCTCCTTTGGAATTCAAGGCACTTCTTCTGCACTGTTAATGGGAAATGAACACTGAATAAGTCAAGAAAGCCCTATGGTCTTCAAGCCTTAATCTCCTTTACTGTAATGCACCACCATGTCAGGAGATCCATGTTCCCTCGACCATGGCAGATGCTCAACAAATAGGAAGCTCCAGAGCTTCCTTAGGCCATATTCAACTCAATTGTCAGGAAAGTCTTCCTCTCAGCCTACCAATCAGAAATAGATTGTGGACTCAACACTGGGCTTGGGACCTGCAACCACTTCCTGCCACTCAACGCTCTGTACCTCTAGTTTCTTTGTAAGACAGCCACCAGTTAAAGCCAACAGCTCTTACACCAGTAGAACACTGTTTCTGTGAGGCATATCTTTATTGTGAGAATGTTTTCTGAAGAAGCCTACCTATAGACGTTTGAGTTAGAAATTTATTCTCCAGGTCCTGCTTCTGTGCTATTTTAAACACTTTGAGCAGCTCTAAGACAAATGGTCATCTTGAGGCCTGTATCTCTAGTGAACTGTGGGTCTTAGACAACTTATGGTACTTATGGCAACTGCAATGAAAACACCAGCCACCATTGCCTTGCCCCTGCCAGTATTGTATAGCCAGGACCGATGCTCGAGGAAACAACCAACCTACTACTCCAAGTTCTGCCGGACTAGCACCTAGACTGAACAGCTCAGCCAAGAACAGTACCTGCTAAACATGCTAGAAAGGCTGGAAAGGAGAGTAGGGGAAGGGGAGAGGACACGTGGATGGCTAATTCCACTCCATACTCAGAGTCTATATTCCAGGTCGGAAGCTCAGAAAAGGTGCTTGATACCCACCTGATGAAAAAGCCACTGAAAGAATACAGGCTGCAGTAACTCCAGGGAGAATATTCTTGTCAGAATAAAGGACAGACAGACAAGGGCCTAATGAGGACAGTGTATCTGGGTAATAAAACATGAATAAGTGCCAACTTTTGCTCATACAGATACACACCACTGAAGGAGACTGAGCAGTCCACACTTTGTGTTAGTTTTACAATTTGGCATATGGTCTGAATATTGAGAATTTAAATTAACCAGAGGGCTTAAATTTTCTGTATGAATTTATAAGCAAGGATTAGCTGTAGAACTTTGCTTTAGGTTTTTCTTTCTTTCTTTTCCTTCTTTCCTTCCTTCCTTCCTTCTTCCTCTTCTTTTTTTTTTTTTTTTTTTTTTTTTTGAGACAGAGTTTTTCCTCTGTAACAGTTCTGGCTCTCCTGGAAGTTGCTCTGCAGACCAGTCTGGCCTCAAACTCACAAATATCCACCTGCTCCTACCTCCTGGGATTAAAACCATGTACCACTACTGCTAGGCCAGATTTAGCTTTATAAAAAAGCATTCACTGGTTAATGAAGAGACTGCATCTAATGACAGGGACTCATTTATTGGCTAACAGCAAAAAGAATGATTTTTTTTTTTTTTTTAATCCAGCCACCAGTGCCTCGTCCCTGCCAGTGATGTTTACCCAGGACCTATGTTGGGTGGGAGTGGAGGGCAGGGGATGGCTCACTCATTATGTGCCCAACCCTTAGAGGGTTTGTGGAAGGACAAGCAAAGATGCTACTTCCCACTACAAACTGCCCCAAACAAAATCCCAAGCAAAAATGAGACCAGGTATCAGTCAAGCACAGAAACCAGAAGCTTGTCCTGGGTCCACAAACCTTAGGCACAGAAGCTCCTCCATAAGTAAGCACTGCTGCACTTCCTTCTCTTCCTCTGGAGTCAGCTCTACTTAGGGGTGACCTGGCTTCTGAAATTCCAAACCATGTAACTTTCAGCCAGAGGCTCTAAACATCTTAAGTTTTTCTTTTGGTCTGGCAATGGTCTGGTTACTTTCCTGAACACTGAGTTAAAACTGAACAAAGGGAAAGGTTTTCTATGTTTGTTTCTCTGTAAAATGACTCTTATTGAGCACTGGCAATTTAATCACAAAACAGGCTGCTTCCAATCCAGTCCTTCATACCTCATAAGCTGTGGCACCCCAGCTCAATGGGCAACTCCATGTGAGGCAGGGGAAGCACAGATGGGAGTCATGCTGGAAGTGTTTGGATTCTATGATCCCTTTTGTCGGCAGGCTATTTAAGGGATGTGGAAGTAGGGAGGAGATGGGGCAATGGGGTTTATATTAAGCTACCAGTCAGGACTGTCATGGCTCAATGACAACTTCTGAATGACTTCGTTGGGCATACCAGCCCAGTAACATAGGGCAAACAAGGTACAGATCAGCTGTAAATTACATGTATTAACATAGTGTATATTAATCAGAAGGAATTCAATTAATGCAATTTTAAGGAGAAAGCAAAATACAGGAGCATCACATGTTCCTGTCTAGAGGAAATGCAGGGACAAAATGGAGCAGAGAATGAAGGAAAGGTCATCCAGAGATCCAACCTGGGATCCATTCCATGCGCAGGCATCAAACCCTGATACTATTACTGATGCCATGTTGTGCTTTCAGACAGAAACCTAGCATGGCTGTCCTCTGGGAGCGTGAGGGCTCTACCAGCAGCTGACTGAGACAGATGCAGATACTTATAGTCAACCATTGGACTGAAGTCAGGACCCCTATGGAAGAGTTAGGGCAAAGACTGAAGGAGCTGAAGGGGATTGTAGCCCCATAGGAAGAACAATAGTATCAACTAACTGGACGCCTCAGAGCTCCCAGGGACTAAGCCACCAACCAAAGAGTACACACTGGACTGTGGCCACTGGCACATATGTAGCAGAGGACTGTCTTGTCTGGCCTCAGTGAGAAAGGATGCGCTTACTCCTATAGAGACTAGATGCCCCAGGGAAGGCAGATGCTAGTGGGATGAAGTGGGAAGGAGTGGGTGGGCAAGCACCCTCTGAGAAGTAAAGGCAAAGGGGAAAGGAGGGAAAGAACTCATGAAGAGGGGACCATGGAGAAGGGCAACATTTAAAATGTAAATAAATAGAATAATTAATAAAATATTATGGGAAAAACAAAACAACAAAACCCTAAGTTCAACAGAGAATGAATGGTGCACTTGTAACTGCAGCAGGCTGCATTTCCCCTTTCTCCTATTGCCTGAACTGAAAATGAGAACAGAGAAGTGTCTGAGCAATAAGCAAACTACCTTCCCTTTGATCCTCATGTGTACACACACACACACACACATACACACACACACACACACACACACACACACACTGTATAATGCCTAGGCTGCATGAGACCTTGTCTTAACCAACCAACCAACACACCTACCCATCCCAGAACAGAAACAAAAGTTCCATAAAACAGTAATTCTTCTGAGTGAGTATAATACTCTTTGGTACTTGCTACTTGGTTCCATTCACATCTATTCTATTTCTCTGTCTTAAAGATAGTGTTCATGATTCAACACTTAGAACCTACAATCCAAAAAGGGTTTCCAACTCACTCAATGTGTTAAGACTTACATTTGAATAAACATTTATAGGCTGTGGTTGTTTGAATAAGAACGACCTCCACAGGCTCATATATTTGAATGCGTAATCACCAAGGAATGGTAGTGTTTAGACAGGTTATGAGATTATGGCCTTGTTTGAGGAAGTGTCACTGGGGGTGGGCTTTGAAGTTTCAAAAGGTCAAACAAGGCTCTGCCTGCCTGCCTGCCTCTGCTGTGTATGTGTGTGTGTGTGTGTGTGTGTGTGTGTGTGCGTGCGTGCGTGCGTGCCTGCCTGCCTGCCTGCCTGCCTGCCTGCCTGCCTGCCTGCCTGTCTCTGCTTGCAGATCAGGATGTAGTTCTCATCTACTTCTTCAGCACCAGGTCTGCCTGGCTATCACCATACTCCTTGCCATAATGGTTATGGACTAAGTATCTGAAACTACAGACAAGCCTCCAGTTAAATGTTTTCCTTTATAAGAGTTGCCTTGGTCATGGTGTCTCTTTGCAGCAACAGAACAGTGACTAAGACAAAGGCTATTGTTCTTTTCTAGGTTCGCTATCCGTTGCATCATTTAGTTTCTAAAGAATACATTTTGTTTCTGGCTACCTGGGTCAATGTTCACTTTTACAAAGATAATCCTATACCACCTATATCCACCCCTCTTTCCTAGACTTTTATTTTCAAATTGGAGTGCACGTTAGTCCAGTTTTCCTCTGCTCTAACAAAATAGCACAAGCTAAATACTTCATGAGAGAGCTTTTCTCAGTCCAGTTTGGAGGCTGGAATTCTAAAATGATGCAGCTCGATCAGTGTGTCCATCTGTCGGTCAGTCTTGTTCATTAGCACTTTACTCTGTGAGACCAACACTGATTTTTCTCTAAGCAAAGTCCCCCAGTAACCTAATGACCTCTGAGTAGATTTCTCCTCTAAAACATTCTACCATTTATTATTATCATCACACTGGGAACCACAGACACCCCTGTGGTAACTTAAGCCAAAGCCCCATGAGGACAGAGTGAGCACTTCCTTTGTTCTTGGGTTGTTAGATTGAGAAGACATGATTTAGGAATCAGACAATAAAGAAGCAAGAGTCCAACTCACCTCCTAGTTCAGGGTTTGGTGAGAGCAGAGCCCCTGGCTCCTGCTGGTTATGTGGGCTCCTATGAGCTCTGGCTACAAAGTTATGACCAACATAAACATAGTGATCAATCGAACATATGAGAGGTAACAACAAACAGAAGGCCTTCGGATTTAACAGCTAAAGGCCCAGGATGTCTTCCGTGAGGTAATGTCTTCTAGATATAACAGGGAATCTGCACCCATGAAATCTCAAATTTACAAGCCAACACAGAGGGGAGAAATCTCACAAGGCCCAACCCTAGATGGGAAGCTAAAGGCAATTATGGCTACTGTGAGGAGAAAATTCAGTCTTTTCCAGAGATGAACCACTCTGATTTATCTAATCTAAAGTGCTCAGCACTAAAGTCCATGTAGCATGGACTCAGGAGGCTCTATTCATATATACATATATGAAACAATAATAAAAGGAATCATGAATTTGAGAGGGAGTGTGTGTGTGTGTGCGCGCGCGCTCACACACGCGTGTAACGACATAGGAGGAGTTGGAGGGGAGAGAAGGAGAGGTACAGATGATGTAATGATGATGTCAATACAGCACTTATGTATAAAATTCCCAAAACCAAAATATGAAAAACTGAGCTGGAGATATGGCTGTTCTTCCAGAAGACCCTGGGTCCAACTCTTGAAACCTACTTGGCAGCTCAGTCATCTGTAACTCTAATTCCAGAGATCAGATGCCCTCTTCTGGTCTCCATAAGCAATGCATGCACACGGTACGCAGACGTATATGCAGGCCAAATGCTCATATGCATGAAGAGAAATAAGTTCACAAAAATTTAAATTAAAAAAGAAGTAGCAAACATTTTATTATTGAGTAATTGCATTTTAAAAGCTGTGTTGTTTTTAGTATTTTCCATTTTGGTGTATATTTCTACCTTCTGTTAGCTTGAAAGGAATTTTCTAAGACAAAAGCTTTCATGTTTTCAGCCTTCACACAGTGTTTTTCTCATACTTGAATCTTATTAAATGAATAAATCTATTAGAATGAGAAAACTCTTAAGACTAAATTAACAGGTGACATTTACACATGGAAGTTTCATCAATTTCATCATTAAAATTATTGATGATGTGAGCTATCATTTATTTGATATTTATATGTTCTAGGTAGTTTCTATATTACCTATTTTAATATTCCCCACAACAAAAGGACAAATAACATCACTGTTACAGTTGGAATCTGCGATGTCTCCCACAGCCTCATGTTTTGATTTCCCAGTTGTCAGCTTGTGGTCCTATTTTGAAGAGAGTGGGCCCCTTAAGAAGTGGGGTCTTGCCTGGCAGTGGTGGCCCACGCCTTTGATCCCAGCACTTGAGAGGCAGAGGCAGGCAGATTTCTGAGTTTGAGGCTAGCCTGGTCTACAGAATGAGTTCCAGGACAGCCCATGCTATACAGAGAAACCCTGTCTCAAAAAAACAAGCAACAACAAAACAAAACAAAACCAAAAAAACCAAAAAAAAAAGTGGGGTCTGGGTAGTGAAGACCTTCTCTTGTCTAGTGCCATGGGGAATCTGCCATGTGTTCTCCCCACCATGAACCCCATCATGTCTTCTGCCGTCTGAAACCATGAGCCCAGGAAAACCTCTGTCCTTCAGTTGTTTCTGAATGCATTCTTTCCCAGCAACAGTAAAACTACACAATATCTTAAGCATTTACATAATTAACACAGACAGTAACTGTTCAAGATCACTCAGCCTGTGATTGGGGCTTTGACTCAACCAGGACAGTTGGACTCTTTCTACTTCCCTGTTCCTTAGTCAGGGACAGTTCAGAAGTACAACATCCTAAGTGTGCAATATCCCAGGAAATAACTTACTGTCTTACTACTGTGCGTATGTATGTGTGTGCTGCATACATGTGATTGTACAGGTGTAAGAGCCCAGTGGCCAGGTAAAAGTTCGAGCAGGATGTTGGGGGTCTCCATCATTTTCTCCCTATTGCCCCAAGACAGTGTCTCTCACTGAACTAGAAGTTCACTGTTTAGATTAATCTGAGAGAACTCTGCAGAGCTTTTTGTCTCTGCCCCACAACACTGACATGACAGGTACACCCAGGCACACATGCCCAGCATCTACATAAAAAGTCAGGGAAATTATAATGTAAATAAATAAAATATAAAATTTATACACACACACATACACACACAACCAAACTCCAGCAACTCAGAATAATCCCTGCTAATAATTTCAATTTAATCTTCAGTCACATCTATACTACAGATCATGTGTATTAATTCTATATAATAAGCACCTGTAATCAGGCTGGCAAATCTCCCCACTCAAGAGGTGACAGGGAAAAAATCACTATAAAATGTCAAGTGTCCTTGAGAAATAAACCATCATAACTTAAACCCGAAAAGCCAACTTCAACTGGCTCTAGTCTTTCATGTGGACAACGAGAAATAGTTGTGTGTTATTTAATGAAGGAAACGCAGTCTGGGAATTATTTTGCTAGGTAATTTCTGTGTTGTATGAACAATAGCATGAATGTAGGTGGTGTTGTCCATCACATACCCATACTATGGGGTGCAGCAGAGCTTTGAGACTATAAACTCAGCATGTGACTGTAGACCATGGGCAGCTGTAACACTGTGGCAACTATTTGTATATCTAAACACAGAAAAATACCAGAATTTTTCAGTGTCATTAACAGTAATATTGGCATACAATCGTACGTTCAGTCTTCTCCTGGTGGTAGAGCTTAAAGCCATGGCTATGCCTTAATCACAGACCAATGTTCAACCACTGGGTACATCTCCAGCCCCACAAGAAATATTAGGATGTTCTTTTTCCCCTTCCTCTATTAAAAAAAAAAAAGTTATTCTTAACTAGGCTTGGTGGTATGCATCTGGACCTCAAGCACTCATGAGTCAGAGGCAGGAGGATCATACAATCATAATTGTATATTTTACAATTAAATAAGAAAAAAATAGTGGAGAAATGATAGGTGGGTTTATGGTTAACACTCTTACTAGCATAACTATAGGCCTCTGGCTCAAGGTCATATATGGTGATCAGAAACATCTTTCTCATGGCTGGGATGCTGCTCACTGGTAGAAGGCTAGTTTGCACAAGGCTCTGGGTTCTGCCTACTAAGGAGGAGCAAGGAGAAGAGTTTGAGAAGGAAAACAATGAGGAAACGGAAGAGCTGAGAAGCTCAAGGGTGGAGAAAGAAAATAAAAAAGAGATACACTGCTGAAAAAGAAGAGAGGAGGGTCTGACACCAGAAGTGAAGTCCTTGCTCATCACATCATGACCCAAGCTAAGTGAACCAAGCATACGATCTGATTAAGAATCAATAAAAGGTTGACAACTATTCAGTGTGTGATCAAAACTCAGCCAAGAAAATTCCCAAAATCCTACTCAGAATCTTCAAAGCAGGGGAAAAAATTATGTTTAGACATTGGTTTCAATCTATCACACACACACACACACACACACACACACACACACACACACGCACGCACGCACGCACGCACGCACGCGCACGCACGCACACGCACGCACACACACACACAAAGAGAGAGAGAGAGAGAGAGAGAGAGAGAGAGAGAGAGAGAGAGAGAGAGAGAGAATTTAAGTATATCTAACCAAAAGCATATCCTAGACTAGATCCAATTAACACAGAGACATTCTGAGCTGCTGGGGAACTGCCCTGTATTTGTCTAGTACTGTCTATAAATGTGATAAGGACTCAGAGGTCCAGGGGAGGTATTTCAACACCATGAAAGGAGAATTCTTACTCTGTCTCCATCCTTTTAACAGTGACAGATCTGCTATTTCTTTGGGTTGTAAACCCAGAAAAGATGTCTTGGCCAGAGCTATATACAATCCTTGTCATAATGCACAGGAAACAGCTTGGCAGGTTTTAAAGAGGTATAAATGCAATTGTATTAAAAATGCCTACTCGTCTTTTAATGTATCAACTGACAACTCCAGACTTAGCTTGAAGGACAGATATCTATGAGAATCAATCCTGGGAAATCCATCTTGGTATCAGGAAAGCCTGGTTTAGGTGTGGGGCGAGTACCTTGATATTAACAGCAAAGCAAAACAAAACACACCCAAAACAGAAAAAAACTATAACTCATCATGACCAAGTCAAAAGAACTAATCAGGTAGATGTGCACATTAACTAGAATCATGGAGAAGGCGCCATGTTCAGTCACAGACCAGAGAGCTAGTTTAAATACAGTTAAAAGACTGAAAGCTTAGTTTGAACACACAGTGATACGTGCTGGCTATTCTCTTGTTCTGGGCTTTCAGAGGCTCTGAAATAATGTGTCCATGAAAGGATTACAGCAGAATAGTTGGCTGCATGCTGGTATGTTAACACAGGGAAATACGAGAGGAAGAGAAGTCAGAAAGCACTACAACCTTGGTTTGTCTGGCCCACTGGTTCATGCTTATTTCCTTATTTGGAGACAAAGGAGAAAGACATTCATTCCCCAAACAATAGGAAGGCTGAGACTCTGCACAGACAAAGTAGATCTGTGCAAAACTGCAGAGATTAATACGCAACATTTACAAATAACTAAAATACAAGTAAAAGGAAATAATCAACATTCTCCCTGGGTACCCCTGTATCTATGTGTACTTGTGCATTTCCCATTTACCTTTTGGAGGGGAGTGGGTGGAGAGGGGAGCTAGATTTTCTCACAGGCCTGGAGCTTACCAACCAGTCTTGGCCTAGCTGGCTAGAAAGCCCAGTGATCTGGGCTTTACCGTCTCAGAGTTGGGATTACAAGCATGTGCCACCATGCCCAGCTTTATGTGGGTTCTGGAGACTGAACGGATGTCTTCATGTACTTTACCAAACAAATCAGCATCCCAACCTCTAGTATGTCTTAGCTACATTGTTTGTGGTCTACAATGCATTCTCCAGTTCTGCAGGCTAGAAAGGCTATCAGCATTCACTCCTAGGTTTCTCTCAAGGATATATACCAAGGTAGGGGCAGTCAAGTCTGCTTTGACTTAAAGTTGTGAGCAGTACACTTTTAGACCAAGAACAAAGTATCAGGAATTTATTCTTGTTTTGTACCATCCAAACCAGGAAGTTTCAGAAACCAGAATTCTGTAGTTCTGAATTACTTTAGTATTAATTTAGAATTAATTTAGTAGTTTAAAAAGTTAGAGGTAATGACATTTGCATGTTTTACTACAACTGAAAATAAAAAAAAGATCACTTAATATGAACATGTGCTTCTGAGAGTGTGGCCTACTCGGGGGTGCTGGCTATGAGTAGTACTTTCCTGTTACACTTTAAGGATCAGCTCCAGTGTTACCATCAGGTTTGATGAAGGCTGGGAAAAGGCTCCAAAGTGGGTATGACTTACCTCACAGAACTAAGAGATCTAATGGAGAAACTGACAATGTGCACATGTACAAGCTCTGGTCATCTGAGAGAAGGAAATTTCAACTGAGAAAATGCCTTCATTACATTGGCATTTTCTTGATTAATGATTGATGTGTAAAAATGTCCCAGCCCCATTTTGGGTGACACTACCCCTGGACGGGTGGTCCTCCATAGCATAAGCAAACACACTGAGCAAGCCATGGAGAACAAGTCAGTAAGCAGCACATCTCCATGGTCTCTTGATTCGGCTCTTGCCTCCAAGTTCCTGCTCCGACTTCCTTTCATGATCAACTATAACTGTAACATAAAATAAACCCTTTCCTCCTCAAGGTGCTGGTGGTCATGGTGTTTGTCACAGCAATAGAAAGCAAACAAGGACACAGCTTTATCATTTTAATATGTAACACAGTATATTATCTTATGAACCAAAGAAACTGGGCCATGCCTGTACAAAAAATACCTACCTACATACTGAATGACAATTTACTGATAGAAATTTGAAAATGATAAAAAAAAATGTCACTGAACTAATATACTTTTATACCAACCAACCAACCAACCAACCAAAAGACTTCGACTGTAAGATCAGGTGAAATCTATAGTGATCACATAAACAAAGAACCTGACTGTTGTGCTAGACCTAGATGACAAGGTATTTAGAGAAATGACTTCTTTGATACTTTGCTAATTTTAAAGTGGCAAATTGCTTGCCATTAAATCACAACATGTAGTTCTTTGTAGATACAGCATATTTACCAAGTATAAAATGTATAGTGGTAGACATTGATCTTACCCTTGCTAGTATGAAAGGATGAGAATGAAATTATATGTGTTTCTTCATCTTCTGTGTGGATAGATGATACATGTAAACTTTATTTTAGTGGGTATCAAACTGAATATAAGAAATGAAGATCTACACAGTAAGTCTTAATGTCTTTGGTCTCATGCCTTATTCTGAGAAAAGTGCAGGTATACATTTTAAGCTTCTTGAAGTGAATTTTTCCAGCTTTGTGTCTGTTTTGTTATCCTGGCACCCACATCACAGTAGTGAAACAATCATCTCTTTACAATGTCTAGAGTGTACAATACAGTAAAAATACAGTTGGCCAAGAATTACCAAACAACACATAGGTACAAGTATAGATTTTAAAAGGAGAAGCAGAGAGATATAGCAGTAAAAATTCCAAAGGTAACTGCCCAGCTCCCATTTTGATAGTTATGTATTTTACTATGCTTGTAGGCACTTTACATTTCAGCTTAGGGACCAATGGCTGATTAATAGGCCTCAGCTCATTGGTTGATGCAAACGTCTACATACTGGGTCTAATATAATGAGATTAGTAAGAACAGCAAGGGAGAAAAAAACCACTACCTTAAAAAGACAAAGAAGGCAGGAATTCTTACATACCTTAAAGAAAGGTGTGTGGACAGTAAATTCTGACATGGCAGATCTTAATCAACCAATTGCTGACATTTCTCAGTTCCTTCCCTTTGTTTGCACCTTTCCTTAATAGTCATTAGTCTATCTACTTGCAAGCTCTGACATGATTTTTTTATATTTTTATTTATATATATATTTTTATATTTTATTTATTTACAGTACAGATGTCATCTTCTTTCTCCAATTCCTCTCCCTAGAACCCCTATCCTATAACCCTTCTCCCTTTATGCTTTTATACCATTTTGATTACATACATGTTTAAGGTCAGTTCTAGGCTGAGGGTCTAGCAATACAATAGATGCAAAAATTGAGGACAGAGCAATACAATAAATACAAATAGTCAAAGAAAAAGCAAGGCATTAAACCCAGTTACGTGAATGAACACTCCCGTGATCATTGTTTCTAAGGGCTTATCAGGATGACTGAAGTATCTGAGCCTACTTCCCTGTTCTAGCCCAAGGTCATTTTCATGTCTGAAGCCTACTTTCTTGTTCTAGTCTAAAATTTAGAATCCTGTCTGAAATTACTTCTTTGTTCTGGCCTAATATTTAGATTCCTGCCTGAAATTACTTCTCTTTGTTGTAGCCTACGATTTAAACTCCTACCTGAAATTACTTCTTTGTTCTAGTCTAATGTCAGATTCCTGCTTGAAGCCTACTTCCTTGTGGTTGGCCAAAGTCATATTCCTGTCAAGCAGCACCTTTCCTTGTCCTTGGCCAATTTCAGCTTCTTGCCAAGCAGCCCCGAAGGCTCTCTACCTCCCCCCCCCCTTTTTTTTTTTATTTCGTTAACAGGATTGATCCTGTCTTAGGTCATTCTGACAAGAATGTCTTCCTTAACCATCATGGAATATGCATTACCATAAGCAATGCACTTCTGTTATAGGTTGATAAGTCTCTGTGCAGAATCTTACCTGTTCTTGGCTTGGCAGACTGTTAATTTAATAACTTTGTCTGGGGGGTCCATTTTCAGGTTTAAGCCATGTACTTTGGCTACCAACATGTTTATGTTGTTAAAGATAAGCTTTAACACAATGGGCAGGAATAAAAGTATTCCCAGGACAAGAAGGGCTAGCCTGATCAAGTTATAGATGCCAATCCTGAGGTGTGTCCAAAATGGAAATACTGAGCTCAGGCCATGGATAATTTTATCGGCATTATCTGCAGCATCAAAGGTCAACAGAGCAGCATTCTTTAAATTCATAATCTCATTATGCAAAGTTAACACACCCAGAGAGGTATGAGGATTATGCCAAATATCCTACAGGTGTCTTTAAACTTTTTTCTAATTATAAAGACAATCATTGTGAATTTCAACTAGTAGTGAAGTAACACTACTCCAATAATATTTGTCATGACACTTGGGATGGCTCCTAACTCTTGAACCCTGAACCTCCTTCAGATAAATTGAATGGATTATAGAGCATCATTTGTTGTCCCAGATACCTATATAAATCCTTGTGTATACTCAATACATTAGTAACATTTTTTTGCTAGATGGTTAACAAAAATAGTTGTCTTAACTCCTTTTGTCAATGTTATTGCAGAAGCAGTGGTGGTAGCAATTAATGGAATTAAAGCTGTTATGCCAGAAATAATTAAGCCTGCTACCCTCTTGCTTCTGCTTAAAGACTAACTCACTTTTTCTAGAACGTTCAACCTTTTTTCAGAGATCAAGATTTTCTAATGCTCAGAGCAGTGAGACAAAAGGTGGTTGATAGACCCCTGTAACAGACATGCCAGGTTTCAACACACTAATACAATTGGAAATTATACAGACAATGCAACTTACAATAAATGCTATAGAAGAGACAAAACCAATTTTAGCTTGACAATAAAAGAGCCTTAAAACAAGCACTAACCCTTGTTTGAAATCCAGATCCTGTCCCAACATTATCTCTTGCTATCCTAACATCATAGCTACAGCTAGCTTCCAAATATGTTCCTGACAAAGTCCAAATCCAGTCTTCCATAAGTAGACTGTTATTTCCCATATTGGATTATTTCTAGACCAGTACATGATTGAGTCCTAATAGCTGGTCATCTTTAAGAAGAATACATGAGACATAGTTTCTCTTTTCAATTCTCTATCCCACAAGGTCTAAAAACTTGAGGCAAGGCAGCTTGTCCCATCTGGGATATAGTCAAGCAAAGGTGGGTCAGGAACATATGTCCAATACAGCTCCCCAGTCACCCTTGTCAGGGCATTCAGCAAGCTCACAGGTCGGCATCATTCTTTGTCTCAGCAATAGCATGTCTCACCAATCATTTTAAAGTTCCATGGGCTTCTTCCATAATACCTTGTCCTTGAGGATTATATGAAATTCCCATAATAAATTGTTGACAAAAAGTCCCGACTGCTCAACTACAATTGCCAGACCCATTACCTGTTTTTTTAATTGGACATTTTATTTATTTACCTTTCAATGTAATCTCCTCTCCCATTCCCCGCCAAAACCCCTTTCCCCATGTCCCCTCCTCCTATTACTATGAAGGTATGCTCCCACCATCCTCTTACTCCCACCTCCTTGCTCTCGAATTCCCCAACACTAGGGAATCCAAACTTTTAGGCACCAAGGCTGTCCACTTCCACTGATGCCAGGCAAGGCCACCCTCAACTATCTATGCAGGTGGAGCCATGAGTCCCTCCCTTTGTGTTCTTGGGCTGGAGATGTTATAATGGCTACTCCAGCTTGTTTCTTAGGACCATTTGCTTGAAAAATTATAGTCTGTCTTTGTCACTGAGGCAGGTTTCCTGTATGCAGCAAAATGCTGGGTCCTGTTTATGTATCCAGTCAATTGGCCTATGTCTTTTAATTGGGGAATTGAATCCATTGATGTTAAGAGATATTAAGGAACAGAGATTGTTGCTTCCTGTTATTTTTGTTATTAGAGGTGAAATTATCTTTGTGTGGCTATCTTTTTTGGGATTTGTTGGAAGAGAATTACTTTCTTGTTCTTTCTAGGGTATAATTTCCCTCCTTGTATTGGAGCTTTCCTGCTATTATCCTTTGTAGTGCTAGGCTTGTGGAAAGATACTGTATAAATTTGATTTTGTCATGTAATATCTTGGTTTCTCCATCTATGGTAATTGAGAGTTTTGCTGGGTATAGTAGCCTGGGCTGGCATTTGTGTTCTCTTAGGGTCTGTATGACATCTGTCCAGCATCTTCTAGCTTTTATAGTATCTGGTGAGAAGTCTGGTGTAATTCTGGGAGGTCTGCCTTTATATGTTACTTGGCCTTTTTCCCTTACTGCATTTAATATTCTTTCTTTGTTTTGTGCACTTAGTGTTTTGATTATTTTGTGATGGGAGGTATTTCTTTTCTGGTCTAGTCTACTTGGTGTTCTGTAAGCTTCTTGTATGTTTATGAGCATCTTGTTCTTTAGATTAGGGAAGTTTTCTTCCATAATTTTGTTGAAGATATTTATTGGCCCTTTAAGTTGGGAATCCTCACTCTCTTCTATACCTATGATCCTTAAGTTTGGTCTTCTCATTGTGTCCTGGATTTCCTGGATGTTTTGTGTTAAGAACTTTTTGCATTTTGTGTTTTCTTTGACAGTTGTGTCAATATTTTCTATGGTATCTTCTGCACCTGAGATTCTCTCTTCTATCTCTTGTATTCTATTGGAGATGCTTTTGTCTATGACTCCTGATTTCTTTCCTAGGTTTTCTATCTCCAGGGTAGTCTCCCTTTGTGATTTCTTTATTGTTTCTACTTTCATTTTTATGTCCTGGATGGTTTTGTTCAATTCCTTCACCTGTTTGGTTGTGTTCTTGTAATTCTTTAAGGGATTTTTGTGTTTCCTCTTTAAGGGCTTCTACCTGTTTACCTGTGTTCTCCTCAAATTCTTTGAGAGTGTTATTTATGTCTTTCTTAAAGTCCTCTATCATCATCATTAGAAGGGATTTTAAATCTGAATCTTGCTTTCCTAGTACTATGGGGAATTCAGGACTTTCTTGTGTGGGAGACCTAGGTTCTAATGATGCCAAGTACCCTGGGTTGCTGATGTTTATGTTCTTGAGTTTGCCTTTTGCCATCTGGATCTCCTTAGTGCTACCGGCCCTGTCTCTGACTGGAGCCTGTCTTTTCCTATTATCTTGGTTGTTTCAGAACTGTTTTGTGGTGGGTATTACTATTGGGGTTAGAGCTGTGGCCCAAGATCTGCTCAGTGCTCAAGCACAGATAGGAAGGAACCAGTGCTCTGGGCCAGGAGTGAATTCCTGGGTCCTAGTGGGTCCCAGTTACTCCCTGTTTGTGGAGAGTGCTGCTGTCTGACATGATTATTAATCACACCTCCATTCACAGGCACATACTTTGAACTTTAGCTAAAAGGTTGTTTCCTATCCCTCTTATTATCTTCCAGAGTAAACTCTGATTCATAAACCTCTATTACCCTCAAATAACTGTTAACTTTCCCTGAAGCAGAGAAGATTTGATACAGAACCAGGTCTCCAGACAAAGGTATTAAGTACAGTTCCCAAATCACTCCCTGCTTAGTCAGTAGACGACCTTACACAACAGCTAAACTACATACTAGCAGCAGACAGGATGAATCACCAAGACACTACAAGGTTCCACGAGGAACTGATTTTGAAGCCAGCTACAAAGTTATTCACATCTGCCAAGCGAACATTCTGCATACCCACCCATCATGCAAACTTTGTTTTAAACAAAAGGAAAGTAAAACAAAACAGGGTGACTCACACAAAACTCCCAGTTCTATCCTGCAAGGGAAGCTATGAAACAATCTTGTGATGAGCCTAGAGATTTCTATATTTTCATTTTCAGAACGTCTGTATAGTGTGAAAGTATCAAACAGGCTCTGATTAGACCCAAGCACACAGACATACTCGAATGACTGACTTTGGAAAAGCCCATCATTCTGAGAGTACTGTGGGTCAGTTTTAAAGGGTTATTTATGATTATTTCAAATCATGCACATTGGTAAGCTAGCTCAGTGGGTAGAAGTGCTTGGAGCCAAGCCTGAGAATCTGAGTTCTATCCTTACAACCCTCTCCCACAGGCTGGCCCATGTTGTCCACGTGTGCACTGCTGTATGTATGTATACACACCAAGTAAATACATTAATATAATAAGAACTAAAGACAAAAATTGAAAAAAAATCCTGAGATAATGGTAAAGAAAGCAATGGCTTCACTTCCCTTGTTTTCCCATACCCCACATCTTGTCATGTATTTCTATTCAGTAATAAAATGATCAATCACCATCTATCCAAAGAGTACTTACCTCATTGTCTGACTCCACAAGAACTTGATCATATTCGCTAAGCGCTACTAGAAACATGATCGAGGTGACATTTTCAAAGCAGTGTATCCATTTTCTTCTCTCTGACCTTTGGCCCCCTACATCGACCATTCTGAAAGGTTAACAATATTAATATTAATAACAAAGAAAAATAAAGAATATCAATATACATACTACTTACAGACTAGGGAAAACTCACTACTTTAAAGACAGTGGCATCTAAATAAATTAATATGTACTATATATTAATTATCTGTTACCTGACAGAAATAAGGCATGGTAGACACAGAAATTGCTGCGGTTACTGGAATGTTAATTCGGTATGTATGGAAATTGTAACTATGTAATAATATTTTATTAAATTATGCACGGCAAAGGCAAACAGTATGTTTTTTATGTTAAGTCCAAATAACAAATAATAAACTTCCCTTTCCTTTTCTATATGTCAGAGTGAAGACCCTCACGTGCTACTGAAAGAAGCCAGGCGTGATCATGGATACATTTAAAGGATACTAGATGCCATACATTTCATTACAAGTAGGGTACTAAATGTAAATGCGAACCCGCCTATGCTTCTGCCTATAGGATAAGAATTTGGGGCTTTTTCTTTTTATAATACTGGCAATAATTTGACATGTCCAACAGTATCAGGCATCAATGAAACAATCAACCTTGTGCTCAATACCAACTTGTCACCTTGATGGAAATTAAGTGTAGTATATGACATCAAAATGTTATACAGTGCCACACAGGGGCCTCATCTGAACCATTTCTCTGGTCTGCTTTTAATGCATCCCCACTGTATTTGGTTATTCTCAGATACCAGCACTGACACCAAGAATAAAGTGGAGACGTGTGTGCACATATCTAGCAGTGCCTGACACCAAATCAGCTTCTCAAAATTGCTGAACCCAAATCTTGACAAATGCATCCAACATTCCGAGGGAAAAAGTCTCATAAAATGAGAAAATTAGTATGTAAGTGAAAGAGCGGTGCTCTTTACGAATCCACTGTCTGGTCTTGGTGTTTTCCTGAGTCTCCACATTAAGTCTATAGGAAGAGCTCAAAGAGCTTCTGCCTTTCCGTTTTGCACTTTCTGTGTGTGCATTCATAGGTGCATGAAGCACACATATGGGTGTGTGCAGTACAATTGTGCATGTTTGTGTGGAGGACAAAGAATGACCATCAGGAGTCCTCCTCTTGTCCTCTTTACTCTGTTTCGAGATTAGGGTCTCTCACTGAACCTGGAGTTCATCAATCAGCTACCCTAGATACCCAAAGAGCTGCAGGGACCTCTCTGTTCTTGTGCCTTCTCCTCTCCAGACCTTGGTGATGGGGACAGGCCACCACACCTAGATTTTTATGTAGATCATGGGTTCCACAAGGTAAGCACTTTACTGACTAAGCCATGTCTTCAGACCAGAAATCAAGGATCATTCTCACCACTATTTCTAAAAGGCAGCAAAGGTACAGTAGTGAGATCCAAAGGGAAACCAGTGGGTCCACAAGTCTGTGAGTGCTGGGCATCAAAGGTGGATGGAGCTTTTAGGTGCTAAAGATATGAAGAAGCTGGATCCGCCCCGCGCCACTGAGTGGAAATGGGCTACTCATTTACAAGGAAGTCTGCTTCAGGGACCCAGTGCTATGTAACTGAGGATGACCAAAAAACTAGACAATAATATCATTACTTTCATTGTAGTGGCAAAAAGTATCCTTCAACACTAGTGTGTTGAACAACCACAAAATGTGTCAAGAGTAAAATGAAATACTAACCAGTTTTTGAAATTGCAAATCAACCAAGATGTGAGAATCTGTAAGAACTATACGAATTTTTGAAAAATTTCTGTAATATGGTTGTAAAAGGAAGTAAATCTGGACATCCAGATGTTATAAACTCAAAATATGTAATACAGAATGCTGGCCTCAGGAACCTTGGTGGTCATCTTAATATACCCATTATAGATTTTAAAGCAGAGGCTCATGGGTATTTCTAAATTACCTACTTCACAGCCATGTGCTTTTGAGCAGTATGTGGTAGGAAGATTACAGCACAGGTGCAAAGAATGGATGGCATTTAAAAAAAAAAAAAAGAAAAAAGGGGTTTTGGCAAGAAACAGCATAGCATATGTCAAACTGAGCCCCATGGCAGAGTCATGAGGCAGGGGAGCCACACAAAAGGTGCCTCAGAGCCTCATGCACAGGCTGACACTCAGTGAGTAGGCTCTTGAGAGGCAATTCAACATTCAAGTCAAAGACATACATTTGTGGTTCCTTTCCTCAAAGCTCCAAGTGGTTTGTACTCCAACTAAAAGTATAATTAAGTGACTCTGAAATAGCAAAGTGAAAATGTACTGTTGTTTTTCTCTTAAAAAGTGTTTCAGTTGAAGTATCAACACAAACAGCAGCAGTGAACAGGGGAATAATACATTTCCATTCTATTCTGCCATATCAATTTATATTAAGTTAATTACCCTACTTTTAAACCAAGAATTTTAAAAATTCTTAAGCATTTTTTGTATATAAAAAAAAAATCAGCACACCTTTTATTGCTACTGAGAAATTCTGCATTGGTACCAGACAACATGGAGAAAATATCTATATAAAAGTTTTCAATGGCAGGCATGCATGGTGGTTCCTGTCTAATATACAGTTTGAGTAAATGTGTTCTACTACCAGCAACTAATTGTGAATTTAAATGGAAATGAAAGTTCCAGAATATCTTTTTTTTTTTGCTTCCTCCATCATCCTTAGATTATTTCAGTTGTGTACCTAAGACATACAAAGCTGCTAGGTTTAAAGCCTGTATGTAGGTGTTAATGAACTCAGTTACTACCTGAAAATGACACTTTGTAAGTCAAAAGGGTATTCGATGATCCCTGTGGTGGGGACTCGAACTCTAAGCACATCTTGTTGTGTAGGCAGATAGGAAGGGTCGGCTACACGGTCCAAGTCATTCAGATAGCTAGAAGAGAAAGACACGAGAATGTCAGTTACTATCGCTCCAATTCCATGGAAAGGGCAAAAGTTAGTCACGGAAAAAAAAAAGTCCTAAGGTGACAGGCTAGGAAAACAGGCAAGGCCAAACTTCCACTGCTCAGAGGAAGGCTCTCCACCCAGTCGCCTACTTACCGAATTACCATTTCCTCAGCAGCTGAACTCATGCAAAATAAGGAAGAGCTGATAAAAAACTGCAATGAGTCTCTTAACATCTATTTGTTTAGCAGGCTTGCCTGGTGAATCAAGAGTTAAAGTTTTAAACTAGTTATACAAAGTAAATTTGCATAAACAACCATATAATAAAGCTGAGTGTAAGGTCAGGATTTATCTTCTCTGTTGTTTGCAGAACATCAGTCTTTTCCTGGAATGAAGTTTCCTCATTCCCCTGAGAGAAGACAGACAGCATCATACCAAGTCTTTAATTATGTCCAAAGCCCAAGTCATTTGTTATTCATGAAAAGCCATGAGATTTTAAGTTATAATAACAATAATGTCTAAGATCAGATGTTCTTCTTTAGAGCCACCTACCCTACCTTTTAATGTATTTGGCAATGATACTTACACATTTCCATAGGGTGTGGAGAATCAAAGATCGTAATTTTTGTTGATATCATTTTAGACTTACAAGAAACTTGAATTTCTCACAAAAAATTTCTTGTATAAATCCTTCAATTGGCTCCCCCTTAATGATAGCATCTTATATATCTATATTATATTAACAAAACCAAAATCATAATACTCATTATCCATACAACCACAGACCTTAGTTATGTATATTCATACATATATCACACATATTAGTGAGTGTGAATTTGTGGTACACAGTCTATGAAGTTTTGCCACATATAGATATGTGTGTAATCACCACCATAATCAGGGCACAGAACTTTCTACTTTGCACAAAGACTGACTTGTGTTCTCACTGCCAATCCTGACCCCTGGCAATTCCAGTTCACCATCAGTATGATTCTGTCATTTACAAAACCTGTTCCATTCACTTTCCATGATCCTGAAGTGTAGGACATATGTCACCAACGGTACAGTTTGACAGAACTGATGACAGCCAGGTAGAAATGATTATTCTGAGAAGCACTGCGATGATTTCAAAGAAAAACTATACTCTCCTTGGCACTGGAAATGAGGGAACACAAGGATGGCTTCAAACTGCATGGCTACAAAGTAAATGCACAAAGAGACTAACCTGTAGGAAGAGGCAGAAAAAGGGTAGAGCCATTAACAGAACTGCAAGGAATCAAACCTTTAGCTAGTAATGACTACAAACAAGATACGAAGAATCTGAATGTTTGGTGTTCATGGTAGTTACAACTCAGTAATTACAAAACTCCTCAGCTGCCTGATTCCTAACAGAGACTCAGTTTGAGCACTGAGTTTCTTGATTTGTGAGACTCAAATGTGAAACGGAATGTTACAAGGAAAGAGTGTGTCATGCCTGTGTGATTCATGAACTCACAGCAGTAAGTCCAACATTAATGAAGAAGTAAAACCACTGCCTCACTGGAAGCCTATCAGTCCTTCAAGGCAAAAGCAGCCTAGAATTCCTACAGCAGAGCAGCTAGTTCATACTCCAGGACCTTACTCCAGATACATCAAGACTTTTGTAACCAGCAATTAGCTCTCTGCTGACTAGGAGGAACTCACTTCTCACCTTCAATTATTATAAAACTGGCTCAGACCAGAGGGGTGTGCTGGGAGAATACAAATGTAAAGCTGTATTTTAGTCAATCCTGGCATAGACCTGGAGCCACTTGATGGATTAACATTCTGGGAATTAACTATGTCTCATCTACAAATAAAGTGGCCCATATCAGATACAAAAATCAATAAGCTACTTTGGACAAATACAATTTTCTAATTTATCAGATCCTTGATTTGAAAAATTTAAGCATATATTCTAAAATGTATGTGACCATCATTTATATATAAAAACTCAGAAATTTCAGAGAAATTTAAAAAGTCTACATTTACAGTGGTAAGATGAAAATGAAACTGAGAAATATGCTTCTACTCTAGTTATGACCACTCGTGTGCACACACACGCGTACACACACACACACACACACACACACACACACACAGTCACAAAAGAGGGCTGTTAATTCCATGTACACAGTGCTGTGACAGTCTAGAAATGAAGGGAAATTGTGGTTTTGTTTCTTAAAAGATAAACCAAGAGTACCCAATGCTGCTAGCACCATTTTCAAGCACAAATGTATGTTTGCCAGAGATGAGATCAATACACGAAATAGGAATTTATCTATCCAACTATGATGACAGCATCTCTCCAAACAGGAAAAGTGCACTGAATTCCCTAAAACTATGTATGAAACATGGAGTTGGGGTACATATCTGCAACTGGAAAGCCACTTGCAAAGGCTCAGCAGCCACCCTCCGACACTGTCAGTTCATAGTTCTGTGTAGACAGGCTACCATACTCTCTCCTCTTCATCCCTCGTACAGCTCATGTTCAGTAACAACTACTTACACTCAACATTTGCTGCTTGTTGAGTTTTGTTCTATCTCAGTATTGCCACCATCTTGACAGGGAAATAATCTTTTAAAATGTTCCATACAGACTACAGATATGACTCATTGATTAAGCTGAGGACTGGGTTCAATTCTCAGCACCCACATAGCAGCTCACATGTATCTCTAACTCCAGTTCGAGAGGACCTTGATGTTCTTTTGTTTTTGTCAGTACTAGGCATGTATGTGGTGCACAGGCATATATGCAGATAAAACACTCATACACATAAAATAAATAGACTAAAAATGTTCCATATATTTCTGATTAAGTTCTGAGTAAGGATAATCTTACTAGATAGTCTGGTTTTGCTTCTGTTGGATGGTGAAGGGAAAGGCTCACTTCATTTGGGATAGAAAGCTGAACTACTGTAGTTTAGCAAAAGGAAAAGGCTGAATAGTATCTGTCTTTACTAGTTGCAGCATATAATGCCTTCATCCAAAGCAAACCATCCTCAATGACCCCTCCAAACAAAAGCAGCACAAAAAAAAAAAAAAAAAAAAAAAACCAAACAAACTCACCAAACAAACAAAAGATGCACAGTCTGTCTATATAATTAATTTTCTACTGAATGGCTCAGAAGGTACAATACTGAAGACACAATTTGTGATGCAGAAAAGTCAACTGAGAACTGCCATCTCTCACTGTCCAGAAAAGGCCACCATGGGCAGCTTGTGCTTGCATGCGCCAGCTCACCTGTTCTAGCACGGCTAGACAAGCAGGCCTCAGATGGATAACCAGCAGCATTTTTGCACCTCATCTTGGTTGGGCTGGGGGGAGTTACTTGGTAGCCCTAGGGGTTCTTGTGCAGTAAGTGTATCCTCCTCGTTTATGCCTGCCACATTTTGAGATGATGGAATAAAGTAATCTCTAATCTCTGTATTTTCCATTGATATACTTCATATTCTCAGCAAAACGGATAGAAAATGGGAGGCGGGTGGGTTCCTGTTGTATTATTCCATTCATTTAACCTTTTAAAAAGAAACACCAGGACCTGAACAAATTTATATTACTGAGTAAATTCAGAGAGTTAATTATAGACATAATTTGTTTTGTAAGACTGATTCTGAGTGGCTGCTGAGGTCATTCTGAGTGTTGCTATGGTAATGGCACAGGAACATTGCCAAGGCAATGCATGTGTAAAAGGTAGCTGGCAGAAGATCTTTCCTTGATGTCAGGATGTCAGGGATAGAAAGAAGACATGGTATACAGGGAACTTAATTATCTGAGAGATAAGCCACACCTAAGAGTGCTTTTGAAAAAGTAGGTTTGCATGTTTAAGCTCTCTTTACTCCTATCTTATAGGCCTTTAATGACTTATTGCTATATTGAGATACTGAATAATTTGATACTTGTGAATTAAAAATATTTAGCCTTCTTCCACATGCTTTCGAATTCAGTGGTCAGGGTCCATGACTAGTTTTCTGTGGCTGTATTACCAACACTTGGTAGAGAGCCACAAAACAGATGCTCAATGTGTTGTTTAAATTAAAACTATTTCATGGGAAATGCTGCAATGGTTAGGTAAGTAATATTCCTTATGAACAAGCATAGGAGCCATGGGGTTGTTAGCTACCCATCTTTATGTGATTATATTTCTGGGATATAGCTCGCCTGCATTATGTAAAAACTAAATTCTCAATTTAAACGACTGACAAATTTCAATACAACAGAGGAAGGAAGGGTAGTCCTGGCTTAATTTCATTTACAGATATGCTTCCTGCACTTAAGTCCTGGCCACAGGATGACATAATTGGCACAAGCACATTCATCAGTGTGCAGCTTCCAGGCTTTGGCATTCTATCTAGTCCAGTGAAAACTGAGGAGGCTGAAGCTATCAACAGACATTTCTGAGAGACTCTCCTTAATGGAGCTAAATTATATAGGTTTTTGTTGGTTTCAGTAAAGGGGGTGGGGCAAGGAGAGATCTTTAGTAATGCAACAGTTCCTCTACCACAGCAGAACACCTGGAGTTTAACGGCACATCAGTGTGTAGCATTGTGATAGAAGATACGGATATGAAAGTTCTTGGATAAAATTCATGGGCTATGCAAGAAGTCTGCCCAAGATTTTTATTTGGATTCAGTCATCACAAAATTCCAAGCCATAATCCACAAACACCTTCCTGTAGCATGTCTGAGTACATGAACGGATGAAGGCAAGCATGCCTAATAGCTTGCTTAGCCAGCATTCCATTCTTTTCACAATTAACTTCAGGATCATCTCTGGCTGCAAACAATAAGTTTTAAGTTTGGAAAAAGGAGATATAACCATGGTTTGAATTATTAAAAGTAAAAGAATAAAGCCGAGGCTTCGCTAAAATAATAAAAGCAAATAAAATTAAATTTGACTTTTTTTGGGGGGGGGGCTTGGAATAGGATTCAAACTGATCTTTAATTTTAATGATAGTCTGTCCATAGCAAATTTGAGCCACTGTGACCAGATGGGTAGCTTTGAACATCTCAAGTGCCCCTCCCTGCTTTAAATAAAAGCAACCCAGAATAAGATTTGGTAATATATGAGTGAAATATATTAAGATAGTAGGTATTAATTTAAAAAAAAGTTAGAGGCACACAGTTAATGGCAATTACATCAATAAGAAAAAATGACCTGTGGGTAGTAAGTATGAAAAGAAGTTTCTAGCGTGTGGTGTAAACCCAGTTAAACACAACAAGATAAAGCAGCGTGATTTGAACCCCTATTAAGTATCTCCATGGCAAGGCTGCCATGTAACAGATTTGCAGTTCAAGTTCAATATGAAGTTGAAACTGTGGCACAGAAAAATGATGCTGGGTAGGTTTCATATTTTTAATTATTAAAAAGAAGGTTACAAAAACTAGGTCGCCTTCATTTAAAAAAAAAAATTAACAAGACCTCATTGTGAGAGGACTAGTCCCTTGGGAGTAGAAAGCTAAATCATGCCATGAGATCCTATTTGACTGTCAGAAAGCAGCAAAGGCGAGGAAGAAGCACAGACACAGCTCTATTCAGAGCTGATAAACACAAAATTCCAGAGAAAAATAGTTAAAACAAACAAACAAACAAACAAAACAAACCTGAAACATTGTTAGAGAGACCTTTAAAAAATGGCTTAGTGACAGTTCTGAAAACTAGTACCCTGAGATAAGGTTCAAAGCAAGGTTTGAAGGCCTGGATTGTGTGAGGGTGTAGGGGTGTGGAGCTCTCCTTCTTCTGATCTGATTGGCCAGGAATCTGGTTCAGCTTATTAGCTGCATGTGGTTACTCATTTACACAAGCACTTCCGTCTCCAAGGAGCTCACTGGGTAAAAGGAAAATAAGCATTCCTCATGACTAGTGTTCAGTGACCGGTGGCATTTATTGCAGATAGTTTTGTTCATAAGGTTATTTGCTTTTTATAGGAAATCCCAAGTGCAAAGCAAAGACCACAGAGTAGTGTTATGACCCATGTTCTTGAGAACTTAACTCAAGGAAGAGTAATCTTCTGTAGTAAAGAGAAACTGAAGGGATAAAATAGCCCGACTTTCTTTGACCAAAGAACTACAATAATTCACAAAGGAGATCTCCCCCCTTAATCCTGAGTATCCTGAAAAGAACTTATCACTGCATTTAGGAAAGAAATTCAGCATCTTAATTTTATATACAGACTACTGTTCAAAATGATTATCAAAAAGAGACCAATATGATCAAGCAATTCTGTGTGTGCCAGGCAGACTCTAGTGTCACAGCCAGGACAAGGCCGACAGCAACAGATTCAAAACTATATTGCACAAATAAACAAATAAAGCTTGTATTAGATATACACACAGCCAGGTGCAATAGTGCATGCCTATAGCCCTTACTACTGGGGGTGGGGGGACTGAGCAGGATTGTTGGTGGCAGGGAGCCTGAGGACCTGTGCAACACAAATAGACTGTCTCTTAAATACGAAACAAAAGGAAACAACAAAATCCAAAGAAAGAAACAGAGGAAGGCAAAATAGGCCCCTTGGTTCCCCTACTGAGTTTTTCTAATTTATTTTCTTGTAAGACAGCTTTCAAGGGTGTTGATTAATTCCGATACAATCTGAAACATCAGGAAATATCAAAATGCTGCTTATCTGCCTTGCTGTGCAATGACACTGCTTAATTCAGCTAACATATACCTGTTTAATGAGACTCTATTATGTTAAATTCTAATTCAGTATGTTTTTGATGGGGGCTGGCACAAGGAACTGATATGAAAATACATTAAAATATATTTCTTTGCCTTAGGGATGTCAGACTACCTGGGAAGCAAAGATAGTACAGATGAATCAATTAAGAAACAATTAAGTACCAAATTGTAAGCTGCTAACTAAGAATGCAATAAGAAAGGATAGATGATTATGAACTGCAGTCACTAGAGAATTATGTGCACAAAAGGATGCGGGATGCTAGAAGTAGAAAAGAGAAGAAATATGAGTGAAGAAACCAGAAATGGCACAGAATTTTCTTAGTTTCTCAACTAATACCTCTTAATGAAAGTCCATGGCAAACTAGAGAATAACTTCTTCAACAGTGGGAATAAACCAAACAATAAAAAACCCAAATCCCTTCCTGAAGGAGGTGGCACTGTTGCAATGAGCACAGTTGTGCTGCACATAACCACTGGTGGTGTGAACCTATGACAAGTCCCACTGACCACAGCTCAGAGTTATCTCTGAACACAAGTCAATTTCCTAAGGCCATATTACTTTAACTTAGAGGTTTATTCTGTAGCAGCACCAGGCCCGGACATTCAAACATGATGATCATGTCTGGAGACTGATAGCCATTCTAATTTAACTTAACATACCACAAGACAACATTCAACATACTGATTTATTCATTTTATGTATAGAAGTGTTGCTTGCACATAGGCATGTACACCATGTCTGTGGAAGTCAGAAGGGCACTGGAACCCCAGGATCTGGAGTTACATACTTGTGAGCCACCATATGGGAAACCTAACCTGGGTCCTCAGAAAAAGCTATAAATGCTGTTAACCATCAAACAATCCTACTAGCCTTTCAATTTACTGTTTTAAATGGAAAAGATACAGTAATAATGACCAAGAGTATCAGGGTCAGCAGTCAGGCTGCTAAATAGGCAGTGAGCCAAAAAGGAAGGAGGCTCAAAGGATTCCTTGAAGAAAGCAAGGCTCCTGGATTGCTCATTTATGGCTGGGGGCAGGGCTGTCACTAGTTGGGGGAATGCTTTATCTGGCCTCTTCCAAAATCCTATCTTTCCTACTGAATGTTAACCCAATAGAGTCTTTTTAGCCACATTCAGCCAAGCACTAGACATAAAGATGAGGCAAAAATAAACAGCTCTCATTTTCAGAGGCCAAAGAAACTACAGAACATTTCTGGCCATTTACATCATCTTTAGTACTAGACACTCTGTGCTGCTAGTACAGGCTCTGCTGGGGGTGGAGGCTGGGCATTCAATCCAGAGCTCTGTGACTCACTCCTCATCAGGCCTCAGGGTGCCATGCAATGTTTCTGGACAAAGCTGAAGGAACAAAAGCCAACTATTTTTTCAATGGTCTAAACTTTACTTCCGTGTTAATTCAGAACACCAATCTTCACAGAATTCTATCCAAGTCACAGAAGCAGTGTGCAAGTTGTCTATCAACATTCATTGTTCTATAGGAAGAACTTTAAACAATGTATGGATGTGTGAGCACTTCAGGCTTTGAGATCCATATGATCACTGTTTTAATGATCTGACTTAGCCAATTAGGTGCTAAAGCAACTACAGACACACACATATGAATGTGTACAGATGAACTCCAATGAAACTTTACAAAAATAGACAGTAGGCTGAATTTTTCCTGCAAGCTGTTCATCCCCACTGTGCAGTGACAAAACTAAAGATTTTAGCTAAGAACATCATCTTTCTGAGTAGAGTCTGTGGAGGAGTCGGTGAGGAACTGCAACTATTTAAGAGGCAGTTAAGTGACAGCAGATAGCTAGTCTTCAGTATGATGGAATCAAAGATACTCAAATATTAGAAATGAATTTAAGCATTAAATATATCTACCATGCTTGAGGAGAGTGAGGCTTAACTTATTACTTCAAGCTCCACAATGAGCAATATCAGAATGCTCTAATGAGCAACAGAGGGAGCTGCACGTACCGCTGGATGTTTGCACAAGAGTCTCAAAAAATTACTCAGTGACTTCTTAGAAAGGAACCTCTATTCAAAATTTTTGCTCTAAGCCAACTGATAGACTGTTCAATTTCTAAAATTCCTTTTGCATTTTAAAATCAATAATATATGATATATTGGTTCAGGGTCACAATCAAAACAAAATCCAGTGCTGATGTGTGCCAAAGAGTAAGTTTGCTCATGTACTATGACTCTGGACAACAAAGAAACTTTCAAAGTTGTCTGACCTCCCTAGAGGGGACTCTGTAAAGTAAGATAAAAGCAAACCCAGATACTGTAAGTAGTGTTTAGCCTAAGGTTGCAGTGTGAGGATTTTTCCCCTATACTTTCAATGTGTTTGAGATTTGTGTCCGATGGCTATTGTCAGGGAACTTTTGGTACTGTCGAGAGTGGACTCATTTGACCTGATGTCTCAGTATATTAAAGCAGGTGGTGAACTCCGGGGGGAAAAAAAAAGAAAGCCTACAGCCATCTGTTTATTGTGTTCTTTTTCTAAAGATATTCAGAGCCTTCAGGGTTTTTATCAATAATGAAAATGTCAGTAAAATAATCTGCAAAAATCCTCAGAATTTTATAGTGCTTTTAGTCAGCTTATTCTGTAAAACTTAAGAACACACCAAATTAAGACCATTTAAAAACCTATCTAAAGTGTTTACCCATTTTCAGAAATTCCTCCTTCTTCATTTCTCCCATTGCTACTTGCCCTTGTCCCATCACTGTGTATTATGAAGAGGCTTATGAAGTCTTTAGTCAGCTCCTGTAAAGTGCCCGGTTGGAAGGGAAGATAAAGTATGGGGAAGGGGTTGAGAGTGTAGATTAAACCAGGTCATGGTAGCACAGATCTTCAATCCCAGCCCTCAGAAGGCAGAATAAGGCAGATCTCTTTGTTCAAGGCCAGCCGGGTCTACAGAATGAGTTCTGAAACAGCCAGGGCTACACAGAGAAACCTTGTAGTATCAATTTTGGAGTTTTGAGTTCTTTAAAAAACACAGAAATATTATAAAAAATATTTTTTCGTTTTAGTCCCAGGCATTCTCATGGGGCTGCTTCAGATTGTTCACAGCAGTGATCTTTCTTGTGCTCTAGAAGAGGTATGATTTTGCCAGCTGCAGACAGTTTCTGTGACTGTGTGATATTTGGAATTCTGGGGACTTTTCAGAGAATATATAAATGCTAAGGCTCAGGGGGAGGGGTGGGAAGGTGAGAGAAAGGGAGGGGGTAGGTTGTTGGTTGGTTGTGATTTGTTAGGTAGTCATGTGCACAGAAGAAACAACAAGACGACCTGAGATATCCTGATGGCAAAGATCAAACTTGCCCCAAGGAAATGGATGCCCCAAACAGCAGGAAGTAGCTTAATGATGACAACACTAACAGCACTGGCTTTCTGGCCCTTGATTTTATTCAGGGATCACTTTCCTTTCTTTTCTTTCCTTCTTTTCTCTCCCTCTTATTTAGTGTTAAGGGGTTGAAAGGGTGGAAGAAAAGGTTAGAGAAGGGTGGAAGAGAGAACGCCCAAAGTAGCCAAAGACCAGCTCAAAATCCTATCTCAAAAAAGCAAAACCAAACAACCTCCCAGCAACATAACCAGAGTGCAGACTAAAACTTACACATAGTATTTCTGAATTATCCATGGTTTAGACTTAGTCCTTAACACAAACAACAGGTGCTTAGTGAAACATGACTATGTTTTAATGAGAATGACCAAAATTCTCCAGGTTCATTTTCTAGTAAGCTTGATGCATTTCTTCTTTCTTAACCTTGTATTATGAAACTACTTGAGACATCACCAGTAAATATCAATCATTTGTATCACATGGAATGATGTATAAATACCCAATCAGTGATATTCATCTAGTTGCATATGAACAATGCATGCATCTATCTAACAACTGTTAAATACCTATCTGTACACTCTCTTCCATTCACCCCACCCCCACTCCAGTAAAGATGTATTTCATAGTGGCCATGGGCTCTAGAACAAAAAAATCTGATTTCAACTCTGGTTCCTACCATTTACTATAATGTGACACTGAGCAGGTTTCTTGGTCTTCCTGAGACTTCAGTTTTTCTTTTATAAGAAGACGATAAGAAGTACTTATAATGCCACTGTTTGCAGCTTTGAGAATTAGACAGAATACATGAAATGACTAAGCAGAGAGTGTAAGACACCAAGCATCTAGTAAACAGTAGCCATGGTTGTTTTGATCAGAACCTTTGAGCTCTCAGACCTTTAAAAACAACAAGGAAAAACTGGATTGTATGTTTCCAGCCCTTCAGCTTCCAAGCCCATTAGTAGCTGCCAGAAGAGTATGTATGAAAGTGGTTGAAAACAAAAATTAGAGATGTGATGGCCAAACTTTAGCAGTCATTGTCAGGTAGTGAAAATAGAAGTGGGTGTTCTGAGAATGTCTGTATGTACAAGGTGTGAGGACAGGTAACATGGTGGCTATCTTTGGTACCAGGTCAGGCATTCAAAAGGGGTGACTCCTAGTTGGGTCTTCAAGGGTGAACGTGAGCCTATCAGATAGAAAAGAGAAGATCATGCTTGGCCTCTGCTTCTGGGAATTTTGGCATGTGGCTTGCATGCAGTCTCGCATCCAGAAGAATTCTAGGGAGAAAGTGGTTACATCCCAACCTCTAAGCAAATGTTTATGACAGATTCTGATTCTCACATACTTAGAAATCTGAGATTTACACATTTTCTAACATGAGAACAGCCAATATAAAGGCAAAAGCAAAGACCCATTGAAGGAAAAGGAGACAAGATGCAGCAGGAACATATGCCACAGAAGAAAACAAGAGCACGATGATCTCAAGCACAACAGGGGAAGGAGGGCTCCTTACATTCTATGAAAACTACCAGAGCAGGGCTTTAAGGAGACTGCTATATGGGACCTGTATCCTTGTGGTTGCTAGGACAACACCAAGATGTGATATCTAACAGCCTATTTCTGTTGGGAAGGCTACTTGGCTTTAAAAAATAAAGTAGAGTGTCCAGAACATAGACCAGAAAGAAGATGGTAATTCTCACCACCACCCCTCTCCTAGGCAAGCTGAGAGGCAGGTCTCCCTGCTGCCCAGACACTGGTGTAGCAATAGTCTTGCAACACCCAGAAGGGGGATGACAATAAGTCAGGGATCTACAGACTTACCTGACACCAACTAACCCCTTAGGTTTCATTTGGTTACCAGAAGCCACATGCCTGCCTATCCTACAGACAACAATTTAAATTTGCTTTTTCAGCACAGCAGCTAGTTTTTCCTTCTAAAGGTATCCTGGTTTGATAATAAATGACACAATTATCATCTTATTTAGCACATATAGAAAATTACTGTTTTTTTACACATAGTTTTCTGGTAGGAGAGATGTATTTTGTGGTACTCAAAAGTATCAGCTGAGTAGAAAAGCTACCTCAGAGAAGACCAGCGCAGACCAAGTAATACATGTAGTATGTAGCTTGGTCATGGTAACACATGACTAATCCTAAGAGGCAGAGGACAGCCTGATCTACACAGAAAGTTCCAGGTCAGGCAGAACCTGCCTCAACAACAACAACAACTATGATTTCTATTAGTGCCACTACTATATTGCAAATCCTTCTGGGTTATTTATCAGCAAAGGTTATGAATTAACATAAAAGGTCAGAGTGAAAGCTGACAGGGTGAGAATGTGACATCACTTAAAACGCATTCCATCACACTGCTCACCTTGAGTCTAAGTCTTAACATCTGGTGTATAATAAATCCTTGAGAGATAGAAGCAAGCTAAACTGTACAAAGAATGAATCAGGAAATCCAGGCCACTCTTTAGCATGCCAATGAAATGTAAAACAGGTCTCTTTACTAGGGTAGAAAAGCCTTAAGATACACAGTTGCCAGATGAACTACATAGTCCTAAAATTAACCACATCTGAATGACATTTTAGAAGAACCCAGGGAATCTGAACATGAACTTACTGGCTTTAGGCATAATTTATGTACCGCTATTAACTATGTAGGAAAATATACACTTTTAAACAAAGATATACATAATGAAATGATACAAGATGTTATAATTTATTATTTCCACAAAAACATCGTTTCAAAGAACTAAGTATATGCGTTCACATAAATGCAACTTAGAAAGTCAGTTTATCTTTGAACTATAGAAAGTCAGAGAATGTAAAGAACAATAAGTTAGGGGACTTCAATCAGCTTGTGCCAGGGGCCCCATATCAGTATCATCTGTGTCTAACCAGCAGGTCAGATTCTATGCTGAACTCAGTTTATGCTACCAGAATTCTAAAGTGATGGCATTCTAAGGTAGAGAGACTGCCCAGGACAGTTCTTGGCCTAAACAAACATTACAATAATATGCAAATTCCCTATTAAGTAATGGGTACAAGTCTCAAAATCCACAAATCTTCCTGGAATGGTATCATGAGAGATGACAGAGGCTGTCTCAAGAGCATATCCATGGAAGATTAAGTTTCATGCAAAAGGAACATTTCATTAGTTTACATCAGGGTGGGGGCGGGGGCAACAAAGTAGGTTCTTCATGGACAGTCACACCTTGGTGGACACATAACTATGTGATGGACACATAAGATATTGGAGTTTTGACTCCCTGCTATGAAAGCCTCTCTATAATTATAGCTGATGGGTAAAGGGAAGAAAAAAGGTAGAAAGGGAAAGAGATAGTATGTAAAATAAGCATAAGCAGGTTGGCTTATTGCACATACAGAAGGTTCTAGGTTCAATCTCCAGTACTAGAAAAGGAAAGAAGGAAGGGAGAGAGAGAGGGAGGGAGAGAGGGAGGGAGAAGAGAGAGAGGAGGAAAAGGTAGAGCCACAAGGCACTACTCTGAAACAGGGTCCTGCTAGCAAAGTGCAGGGCAGAAGGGAGTTAAAGGAGAAGCAGAGAAGAGAGTCACAGTGAGGGTGGAGGAACAAACAACAGGAGGGTGAGACATAACGGACAGAAAGAGGGGAGGTGGATAAACAGCACAACATGGGGCACTAAAATCTGAAATGGCAAAGGAAACAGAAGGAAAGAGGAGGCAGGAAATAAAAGACAGACAGCTTGTCAAAGGTAGAGGAGGCAGGATTTGTTATAGACAAGAAATGAATGCATGTTTTCTCTCTATGTCCTCAGCTTACAGAGACTTACAATTAGGGAATGAGGAGGGAGGGAAAGGGACTGGGCAGGGCAGGTGGAAGGGTGAAGAAGTCAGTACAAAGTAACAGATCCCGAACAAGAAGGGTGATGTGGATGGAAGATGGGGCAGGAAGGACAGACAGTAACAACTCAAGTCAGATGACTGCACATACTGGAACACATGTTAACCAGGACAGACGGAATCCTGCTGACAGTCTGGAATTACATGACTCAAACTTAGCAGATAATATGAAAATACTTTATTTGGGCAACATGTAGAAATATAACTTCACTGTAAAAAGAATGTGTAATCCCTGGACCTTCCAGCATTACTGAGGGGCACTGATCAGCCAGCCAGGCCCCTCAGTTTGCTCTAAAGCCAACTCTTGTTCACTAGGTTGTTCTATAATAGGGACAGGCTGAAAGCTGTGAAATATTTCCCACACTTTCTTATGTCCAACCAGAAACAAAGTTAAGAAAGAAATGGCATATTAACATAATTAGTGTAGATGGAAATCTGGCTAGATAACTAAAAAATCCAAAACAAACACAACCCACATTTTGTTTCTTTCTTTCTTCTCTCCCCCCCCCCCCCCCACCCCGACAGGGTTTCTCTGTAGACCAGGCTGGCCTCAAACTCAGAAATCCACCTGCCTCTGCCTCCCAAGTGCTGGGATCAAAGGCGTGAGCCACTACTGCCCGGCTCACATTTTGTCTCAGATCTTAGCTATCTATATTCCTGGCTACACTGATTATATTAATCCCATGGTGAACTTCATTTCTGTTATGGACATTTGAAGACAGAATTAACAGATCTCTCTTGGATTCAAATCTTTCCCAGGTAGTACATGAGATTAACTGGCAGCTCACACAATAATTCTGGAATGCATGCAAAATTAAAATTCAGTTTTCTTGCAAAAAAAACCCATCTATCAATAATTGTTCTTTGAAAGTTGACAATGGTCTAAGAATTGGAAACTAGGGAAGTCTTATGTTTTCAGAAGTTATGATCAAACACAGTTTTCTTTGTAATTTCTAATTTATTTAAGTATTCTGTCATCCAATACTAAAATCAGAATATTTACTTCATGTTTTCTTTTTTTAAATTTATTCTTTAATCTTTTTTACAGTCCAGACTTTATCGCCCTCCCTGTCCACCCTCTGACTGTTCCAAATTCCATACCTCTTCCCCCTAGCTCCCCACTTCCAAGAAGATGTCGCCATCCCTCCACCCCCACTCCACCAGACCTCCCCACTTCCTGGGGCCTCAAGTTTCTTGAGGGTTAGGTGCATCTTCTCTGACTGAGTCCAGACCCGGCAGTCCTCTGCTGTGTAAGTGTTGGGGGCCTCATAACGGCTGGTGTATGCTGCCTGGTTGGTGGCTCAGTGTCTGAGAGATCTTGGGGGGTCCAGGTTAGTTGAGACTGCTGGTCTTCCTATAGGGCCGCCCTCCTGTGATAAAGACCATGGCTAAATGCAACTTAGGAGGGAAAGGGTTTATTTCATCTTACATTCCCAGGTAACAGTCCTTCACTGAATGGTAGAAATTTAAGCAGGGTAGGAAGTGCAGCAAAGCCACAGAGGAATACTCCTTACTGGCATGCTTTCCATAGTTTGCTCGCCCTGCTGTCTTACAGCACGCAGGATTACCATTCTAGGAATGGCACTGTCCACCATGGGCTGGGCCTCCCCCATCAGTCATTAATTAAGGAAATGCCTCACCGGCTTGCCAATAGGTCGATATTATGGAAGAATTTTCTCAGTTGAGGTTCCCGGGTTTACATTAAGGTAAAACAAAACAAAGCAAGACAACAACAACAGCAAAAAAAAAAAAAAAAAAAAAAAAAAAAAACTAAACTAAACTAAAACAACAAAAAAGAATCTATCCAAGACATAATGGTGTGCAGGTTTGTGGGTTGTGGCTTGCAATTTGAGGGAGAAAACAGCGTGACAGAATCAAATCATTAGGATCTTTTTTTTTTTTTTTAAATTAAAACTTAGTGAAAGGAATACTCTTGGAACTGGGGGTGTACCTCAACTGGTAGAATACTGGCCTACTATGCATGAAGTTTGAGCCTTAGGATTCATAACTGGCATAGTGATATGCCTGTTATCACAGTACTCCAGTGTTAAAGACAGGAGTACAGGGAGTTCAAAGTCAGCTTGGGATACTTGCAACTTGCCTCCAAAAAAGAAAAGAAAAAAACAAAACAAAAACAAAAAACAAACAACATACATACACACACACACACACACACACAGAGAAATATTGTCCCCAATATGACCTCAGTACCTTATGACTATGCCTACACTTAGAGGAGTCAGACACACAGATAGGAGTTTATTGTCTATACACCTAGGTTTGATTCCCATTCGCACAACAGATGACACGGTGACAAATAGCACAGAGCACATTCCTGTGAAATACAGCAGCAGCCATTTCTCAGGGCCTGCTGTGCAGATACTCACTATTTGGTAGAGTCAGATAACTGATATTCCCGTCGTCTATCGTAGCACTCCTGGATTCCAGGGTCGTTCCATAAGCTTTTTATTGCATCCACATATGGATTCTCAAAAGCAGATACCTTCTCCACATCAACCTCTCGAACCAATTGTGCATGAGCCTGTTTAAGAAACAAAACCAGCAGCTGTCTCAATACTCTGCATTGCTTTACTGAGTCTTTAACTCATACTTTATATTGTATACAATTCAAGAGATATCTTCATAGACTGGTTTTCAAACTGACTCATAATAATGTCGTCATATTTTGTTTTCCTTAGAGAGAACCCAGCCTTAAACCGTCCCCTCTAAAGGAAATCTGAAGCTAAAGCTTTTCAGAAGGAACAGGAGCAAAGCTCTTTCACCAAGACAGCAGGGCTACCCTGCTTTAGAGGCCCGTGTGTTAACTGATTATCAGTTACTATCTCCTCCACTCTGACAACTTGTTATAATCACATGTGTGCTGTCCTCAGCCTCTGAGGATTGTTACCAGCAGCAGCTCAAGGGTAACAGTGGTCCCTACAATCATTTCAAACGGGATATAAAACCACCAAAAGAACCATTCAATGATTTAACTACAGTAACTCTCCAGTCTAGCATACCTCATGTTTCAAAACATTTATATCTGCCATCGCTACATTATCAAGTTGAGGAACCCATCCCATTTTTCTTGTAATCAAGTAGAGCTTTGCTATTTTCAGTATACTATACTTAGCATAAAAAAGACAAAGATATTTAAATTTTCAAGAATATTAAAATAAGTTTTATATTTTATTAACAAATTTCATTTATCTTCAAAGTAGCCAGAACACTATTGTTTAGCAACACTAATCAAAATAGGCTTCACTGAATGTGATATGTACAATTTAGACATACATAAAAAGTATGCAAACAAACACAACTATAGTAACTAATTAATTTGGAAATTAGAGGCAGACAGCTGATAATTACTGAAACGACTCTGATTTTGTACAAAAAAAAATTCTCAACAAGGTTAGTTGTTATCATGATTGCATCCTGGCCAATTCTTTTCATCTAGTATTAAGCATAAGCAATGTTAATAAATGCAATTGATGTTGTCTCATCTGGATCTCACTCTTCAAGTACAAAGGGCCTGTTTTCAATAATAACTAATTTTGATTTAGACTTTGGGTAGTTCAATATATTTGAGACTTAAATCTCCTTTGTTGTCAATTCTGCTTTAACCAAGGCAATTGGATACAGCCAATGAAAAGCCCTAGCCCTGCAGTTTCATTTTGCATTCATTCAATCCCAGTTTAGGCAATCTGCCAGCATCTTCAGTGGCCTGGAATCCTGCACCCTATGGAGGTGGAGCCTACCTCCCCATAGTTCTTCTGAGGCTCATCTTTCTATCCATCTTTAAACATTTTAAAAAGAGCTTCTGCTCAGGGCCTATGCCATATGTCATCATGTACAGCAGTGGGTTCTCCACCTTCCTTTAATACAGTTCCTCATGGTGTGGTGACGCCCAACCATAACATTATTTTGGCTGCTACTTTATAACTGTAGTATTGCTATTTTTAATGAACCTCGATGTAAATATCTGTGTTTTCTGATGGTCTTAGGTGATCCCCATGAAAGGGCTATTTAACTCCCAAAGGGATCACAACCTACAGGCTGAGAACCACTGACTTATAGGTTGGGCATTATTATTATCCTACCCCCCCCCCTCGAATATGATTTTTGTGTACTTTGAACCACAGACTGTCAACATTTTGCTCTAGGCTGATTATTATATCTTAACTAACCTCAGTTTTAGACTACATAATGATGAAAGGAGCTGTGACCATGAAGTTCTCATTTTTCTGGGGCTCCTCCACTCCCCCATCCATCCATCCATCCATCCATCCATCCATTCATCATCTATATCCACAACTAACTCACTCACTAACTCACTCACTCACTCACTCACTCACTCACTCACTCACTCTATCTATCTGGAGAGTACCTACAAGCCACAGTTTTAAGGCAATCTTCCTATCCAGTTCCTCAGAATAGTGTAGTATAGTTTGTGTAGGAGTGTTAGTATAATTTTTCCATAACATAAAAGGTCAAAGACAGGTTCAGTTCGCTAGGTTGCTAATATTCAGTAGCTCAACAAGCACTTGCCCACACAAGGATGGACAGAAAAATGGAAACCAAACAGTGCTGCAAATCAGAACAGCTAACTTTTGGTTCTGATTTAAGCCACAGGACCACCTGCAGCAGAAACTACTTTTGCTGTTTTAAAACTAATTTTCCATGTTTATATGGCAAGACAATTGGACCAAGTCAACAGAGACCTCCTCTAGGCATGAACAGTATGAGAGTAAATATACCACAATACATAAACATTAAAAAATCATGACAATGTCCCTCTTTTAAAAAAAACTACATGTTTATTTTATGTGTGTGGGTATTTTGCCCACATGTTGATTCTTTCACATGCATGCCTGTTGTTCACATAGGCTATAAAATGGTGTTGAATCCCCTAGCATTGGAGCCTCAGACAGCAATGAGACATGATGTGGGTCCTCTGTAAGAGTAGCAAGAACTTGCAACAGCTGAGCCATCTCTTCAATACCAACACTGTCCCTTTTTGAGTACAGCTTTCAGCAAGACAGGATTCACTGTTTTAACTAACAACAGGATGAAGCCTGTACATGTACAAGGAATGAAGTGTGGACTGAGAGGTCAATTGAGGATCAAAGAGAAGACAGGGGTCTGCTGGCAAGAGAAGATGAAGCATGTGGTATCTGAAAACTCGCAACAGATAAAAACATTCTCCTTTCAACTGCAAAAACAGACCTATCCAAGCAAATCTGTATCTGGAAAGCCCCAAGATTTTTGCCACTGCCATAAGCCTGCAACTCAGATGTTACTCTGTAACATTTATAAAAGAATATCACCTCCAAAAACACACACCAATCCCATGCTGCTCTCATGCAGAATAGAATTTTCAAGTTAGTTTTATTACCTCCCAAGCCCAGATTCAAGTATAATCAAGTATAATCTGCATTTATGTAAAAGTTTGCAATGAAAGTTCTCTAAGTTTCATGGTATTTTACAAAATATGCACAGAATTAAAAATTGTTGATATAAATGTCCCATTGTAAATGTAATCCTCATTATTTTTGTCAACAATATTTTCAACATAGAAATATTTTAGTATGTTAGAGTAGGAAGATAAGCTAGAACCTTTATTCGATTTGCCCAATGTTTATTGTGAAATAGTAAAAATTATAAGTAATGGTGTTAAATTAAACAATTATTAATTTTAAAGGCCATTAAAAAGGAAATTAGTCACTTTTAATAATATAGTAAGTTAAATCAGAGTTGTCTTCTCTATTTTGAATACTGCACAGAAAAGCAAAGTAAGTTCACTATATAAACAAAATATAAAATCCAATGTCTTTTAAGATACAATTAAGCATACTGAGGGGAAATGTTTAAGAATGGATGGTAGCACACAGATGTTAGTGTTCACACAGTCTGGTGGCAAGAGTGAGCAACACACTGTGAGAAGCAGTTAGCTACTTTCAGGACCTCTGGCAGAGTTCTGGGGAAGACCACAAGGAAACCATATGATTCACCAATGTAGTGCTGGTAAATCTTATGTGTAGTATTTCTCTGGCTGTATCTGTAGAAGGAAAGTGGAACAGAGAACCTACCACATCAGGCCTCACTCTACTACTGAAGGCAAGTCTTCAGATGAAATAAAAATGCCTCATAGTCAATGCTGGACTCTCAAAAAGTCATTACCTGCTCAAGAGAGCTTCGGGCTATTCTAGTTCCTACATTCCAGAACTGGAAAATCAAAAGGTAACTTCCACATTGACTGAGAGCCTTCAGACACAAAAACTGAGCTCCCTTTGAAGGGAAACCCATGACAAACAGGCACTCTGAATCACAAATAGCAGAAACCTCAATCAACCAGAGTCCATTTTAATTCTCTACTGAGGTTCACACCATTCTTTATTTTGTCCCCTTGTCGCTTATTCCCTTTGGCAATTGAATCTTAAAATAATAATAATAATAATAATAATAATAATAATAATAATAATAATAATAATAATAACAACAACAACAACAACAACACAACAAACCTGCAAACAAAAAGTATCCTAGTGACTTCTTGGTTGGTTTGGTTTTTCTGCTCAAAGGAAGGGGAATACCATTATAGCTTATGCTACAAACCCACCTCCACTTGGTGCTAGCTGAGGATGGCCTTGATTAAACTGTTAAACATCTAAACTTGTTTCCAGATCTCCCAGTCTCCATGATGTTAGCCTAGAATAATGACAGTACCTGCTTCTCTAAAGTTCAAATTACAGTATTCAATGAGATAGGGCTCACACCTAAAGCTACTACTAGTAATCTCAAAGGCGAAAAGAAAAGAAATATAAGACCAGCATCAGGAGCCATGTACATGAAGCCCTGTGACCTCAGGCAAGCCATTCAACTCTCCTTTGGCTCAAATGCAAACCATTCTGGAAGCTCACTAGATACTGGATTATTTGCAAATACCCTGAAGAAAACATGGATATAAACTCATTATTTAAGAGGCTTTTGTCTCCTCCTGACTCTGCAGCTGGACAGCTGACCCTCTTTAGGGCACTCTGCATACACAGTTCCCACTACATCTCTTTATGGTGATCACCAGCCCGATGATAGAGAAGACACTGATGATAGAGAAGTCACACTGAGCCACTGTTGACTAGCATCTAGAATGAATGACTCATTACCATACAACCACCTCTCTTCTCTCTCCATGCTTTTGATTCAACTGTCCGCTCAGCCAAACTACAAGTTACTATACGACAAGGCCCTTGAAGCACCCAGTGAAGATTAGAGCCCCAGTGTCCAGTCCCTCTGTGGCAGGGTACCTGTTTTCTGAGCCCAACTGCCATGTCTTTCTTAATCTTCCTATTAGATGTAGACTATGAAGTGTCTCCTCAAACAGTGCAGGGATCAACAGAAGTAGCAAAAAGAAAGAACACGAGTAACAACCTCAGATCAAACTGGGTTTAAACCTTAACTCTTTCAAATACAGCCTTACGCCCTTGGGTAGGTCACACCACCTTCCTCATGTCTAGTGTTCTCGTCTATAATGTGGACAATTTGCCTTGAGCTATCAGAAAAAGGTGTTATGAAATAAGAGTTCTGCTACAAGTATTAGAATGGTTGTAACTCTTAAGGGATTTAAAAAACATTTTTTTTACTTAACAATTTACTGTTTTCAACAGAAACTTGTTTCTTGCATGTCAGTCAATCCACTAAGAACTGATAAAGTGGAAAATTTATGTTGTATGTTATACAAAATGTTGTGACAAGAAAATATCAGTTTTAAGAGCCATATTCTACTCTATTGCATTAAGACTTTACCAATTAACATTGTTAAATGTCCACCTCTAACATTATTAGATTTTTATTTTTAACATTCATTTTGGTATTTGACTATAAGGCATGATGCCGTTCAGGGAAAATTTTTCTTTTGACTATGATGCTCTGTAGGCTGTGCCTGTTTACCTAACCTACATTAGACTGCTTCTTACCAGTTACAACAGTCTTTTGCTTTTTCCACCCTACCAGTATAATTTTCTATGTAATATTCCTGTGTAGTTCTTTGCTTGTCCTTTGCCTGATTTGTGTTTGGCTGAATCATTATCATGTCTGTACTGGAGACACAGGAGGCCAGACACTTGGTACAGCACTAAATAACAAACAAACAGGCAGCTTCCAAGAGCATAATGTTGGGTGCAATTTTAAGATTCCAGTAGAGAAAATCTCAACTTCAGACTTTTGGGTGGAAGATGATGACCGTGTATTTTATTATCTTTCTGGTTATAATAGAAATGTCACATTATGGTTCATGCATTATGAACAGTATCTTCAGAGTTTATGCAAAGTCGTAACAATAAAGAAAATGGGAAGAGAGACTTTTGAAGATATGTAATATTCATGAATATTCAAAAATGATTAGGCAATGGCTATACAGTTGCTTTCAAAGAATATTTGTGAAACACTAATTATTCAAATTTTAATAACTATCTGACACACGTGTTCTGACATGAGATGAGTGCAGATTGTGGTCACTGGAAGCCAAGCAGATATCTGTGGCACAGAACTTAAAACTTCACTGAAGTAATACCTTTGCAAATTCAGGACTCCAGGCTTAGAGATATGGTAGGCTTCCCTATATAAGTTCTGCTGTCTGTCTTGTCTTCTCCTTGTTGACAGGGCTGCAGCACCAGTGGTTCAGACTTCGAAGGCAGGGACTAGTGAGAACTACCCCCCCCCCCAACAAAAGAATGAAGTGGGAGCACAGATGAACAACCCCTATCTCAGCAGAGAGGTCAGTTCCAATTCAGGATATGCACCTTTGTCATCTCCAAGATTACACATGACATGTGGTTCATTTCCTAATACTAGGTTTAAAAAAATCTAATCACTTTAGCCATTGTAATGTCTGTGCTCCTAAAATCTTATTAGCTAGCCAAGTATGTTGTTATTGGCTTGGGATATTATTTTGCTTGACAACAGAAAGACCAAACAGACAAAGCATATTGCCTTGCTGAACAAAGCTTCCCCCATTAACTAGCAAACCAACAACAACAGAAACAAACAATAAAAATGCTACCTTACCCCCAAGCACCCCCAAGGCCCTGCAGAGGGGTTAGATTATTTCTATAATTTTGTATGTGAAACGGAAATGGAAATATGGCCAGTGAAATTTCAGTTAAAACTCTTTGGGAGAATTCAAAGTGAATGGCTCACTATCTCAGATCTTCAGATCTGAGCAAAGAAAAAGTCGTTTTGGAACACACTGCTCCTGTGGACCTGCAGCCCATTAGCTGGAAGAACAAGAAAAGTGTTCATCAGTAAACACATGAAGAGAGACAAGGCAACAACCCATCTCTGCCCTTCAAAGAGAGATGGATCTGAACAGCAGAAAGGGAATAAGAGAATTCTCACCTTACCCAAGCACGTTTTTAAGACAAATGAGTTAAAGAACTGCCATTCTTAAGAATCCAAATTTCAAAAAGATGAGTTAAAAGTCAGCTGTTAAAAGTTACTGCATACTTCTACAGCAAACATGGTGATAGGTATGGTCTATTCTGTAACACTTAAGTGGTGTATAGCTGAAAGATTTATTTACCAATGGATCAGAAAGTTTTATTATACTAATATGATTTAAGAGAATCTGTACACTTGAAGAAATATTTCAAATCATATTTCTTAAAAAGTAAATGTTTTCTTTTTATCTTCATGGTTAATCTTCATAGCTTGACTGAACTGATAAATATCACTTGAAAGAGGATGAGGCGGGAAGGCTATGTTAAGATTTAAGAAGGAAAGAATAAACTTGGTAAATAACAGCATCCTAAACTGCTTAAAACATCAAATGATTACTACCTCACCAGAGGATTTCTGGCAAAGAACAGGACATACTACTACACCTTTCCTTAGGAGTTAATCCAAACAAGCCTACCCATGGCTTGCACAGGAAAATGCCTCCCAGGAAAGCTGTCTGTTGCAGAGAATAGGAAAAAAGATATCAAGTCTGCCTTAATGGAACAGCACAATGGTCTCTCCGGTTTCACATTGTCTCTCCCACTGTGTGGAGTCCTTTCCTCTGCAATGGCACCTCTGGTCATTACCCACTTTCACCTTTATGAGTATCCCACACATCATTCTGAAAGAAACTCTGATACACTGTTCTATATCTCATTTGGAGAACACACTGGGCAGCTGACAGGAGGCCAAAGCAAAATCCTGGCTTTTAACTACTTGATCACACAGTTCTTAGGTCTTGTTTAACTTGTTTGTGGGCGAATTTTCAAGAATTTGAGCTAAGTATATTAGAGAAGCATTAGAAGGCTCCAAACAGAGCTTAGTGGGCTATTTTGCTGGGATCGTGGAAGATGTAAACAATGATGAAGATGCAGACTTAAAGGCCCAGTTATGAGGTTTCAGGAAGGAACAAGGTCTATACCATGAACTAGACTGTTGGCCATGGTAACTGGTTTCTGCAGGTTTACAGTGAAAAAGCGTTAACATAAGGAGGCAATGTGCAGTGTGTGGAGAAAGAACAGTAAATTTAGTTATGTTGTAGTTAAGGTTCTCTGAGAATGACACCCCTTTATTCAGGGTTTCACAATGCACAATGCCTGCTGGAAGCCAGTGCCTAGGAAAAGTGTTTTCCCAGTCTCAGACACAAAGGCACACAGAATACAGTAAAGTTGTGGTCCAAGGAGCCCAGACTATAAGCCAGCATCAGAATTTGGCACCGTTAACTAATTGACTCTTATTTTGCAGGCACGTAAGCTGTGGACAAGAGAGAGTTATGGATGCTTGTGCTAAAGTTCCAGAAAACTGCTGAGGCAAGGCAATGTAAGGCAGAACTGGAGTCCTAGTAAGGAGACTCTAAGAGGGCCTCACACAAGGCTATGACTATAAAGGCTCAGTGGAGACCCTAGGATATTAGAATTCATAGGACATTCGAATGTCTGCCAAGAAAACTTCTGAGCAAGTTTAAGAAATGCTTTATTGACAGAACTAAACTCATAAGGCACTGAATAACAGGTAGGAGCTGGGACTTAGCAACCTATGTATGGAGACTTAGAATGAAACCCAGAAGGGAGACCATAGCCTGCACAAACACTTGGGCTAAATTTTTAAAATTATCGACATTTAAAATGCAGAGATTTTACATGACCATCTCCCATCCCAAAACAAACAAACAAACATCCAAGATTATTACTTCTCTTAACAAATTCTAGAATCCAATGACACTTTGCATTCTAAAAAGGTAAGGGCCTGTTCATATGTTATGCTAAATAAAGAACAATGGGAGAATACATAATTTAAAAACCCTTAACTATATTGTACACAAGCTGATCAGTTTCAGGTTACTTGTTTAGCCCCTCCCCCATCCTCTGTACAGTCCCCAACCCCCCTGAAGAGCTGACATAATTATTGCCTTCTTGGTGTGATAAGGAAGCATTTGGAGTCTCCAGAATCTTGGACCTGACTCCTGCTAGGAGTTATTTTCTGTTTTTATGGTGTGCGTACATGTGTGGCTGTTATTATATGTTCAATTCTTATTTGTAAGTTACAGAAGATAATTATAGTGACACAGGTTATTACTTTTGGGCTTTTTTTTTTTTAACTGAAACTCTTTGACTTACAGTGACAACAAAGATTTTTTTTCTCTATAGAAAAGCCCAAAGCCCAGTGGTAGCATTCGTGTTTTTAAAGACATACAAAGTCTCCAACCTAGTCAAAACTTTAAGACCCCAGATAGATGCTTGTGAAGTCTTGCAGGTATTGCACACATGTGTCCTCTGCCTTCAATTCTATGAGCTTCCATGGAAAGCTAGAGTGACTGGTGCTACAGCCCTGGATATGAAGTACAACAACTAGGTTGTTGGATGGAGAGAACACAGTCTAGGACCCCGTGGGGGCTGGAGCTCTTGGGTTGGGGGTCCCCAGGCCAGGAGATGGCTGGTCTCAGACCCTTGGGCACTCAGGTACTACTGATAGGCCACAGAAAGGTGGAGACGGGGAGTGGGGGAAGGCATGGGTCACTGTGCTGATGGCATTTCCACCCTCACTCCAATAAGCTGAGACAGAAACAGCCAGAGCAGGGTTTGAAAACCTTCCCCTGACTCCTCTCTGAGCTTGTGACTTGAGTGTAATGGACAGTACATAGGCACTGCTTCTTTCCCTTCTGCAGTTCCTACGGGCACAATTTACATACATTTAAATATTTTAAATTCCTTGGCTTGGTGGAAGGAAATAACAACCTTTTTATACTATACCATCAGTGTCTAGCCTCTTTTAGGAAAAAAAGCGGAGAATGGGAGAAATTAATCTCTTTCAACCTAAGGCAGAAGACTCAAAAAAAAAAAAAAAAAAAAATAGAGGAAAATCAGAGCACTGAGTGAGCACAAAGCTCAAAATTGCGTACATAAAAATGAAAGTCCCAACTACTTACCTAGGTTAATCTCCATTCTATGAAAACATTTTTCCTTTTAATTTCCCATTCAAGAACATAAGATTTAGGATTCATAAACTTTATAGAGATTTTTTTTAACAACGAGAAAATGTCAATATATTCAAAGGTTCAGAAAGAAACATCCTGCTATTGCACTGTTCATATTTGTCTGTAGTGATTTCAACCATGCTGAAAAATCCCATATTCAAGGACAATGTTAGTGCTACAGAATTGAGGTAACTTCCTTTGCAATCTATTTGTCCAGAAATGAGATATAACAAGATTGAAGGTAGGACAATTCAATATAGTGCTAGACAGAAGGAATATAGACTCTAATCTAAAAATGGAGACCCTGCTAGGTTGCTGGTGCCATTTGAGGCCAGTCTCACAATTTTTCCAGGCTGTGAGTTGACTTTTGTAACTTGGTAATTTAGTCGATGCTCTGGTGTTACGACTATGCATTAAAGCATAAGCCAGGATAAAATGCTAACCAATAGTATGCATAAGCACTAAAAACACATATAAGGCAGGGGGACCTGGGCTTTCATCCAGTGATCCCAGCAACCCTGGTCCTACTCAAAAAATAGGACAGCTGAGGATATAATTTTGATTTTAAAAAGAAAAATGAACATTGGTATTGTATTATTAATGACTAAATGCTAAATACCAACCCATCCTATATGTAGTAATTAGTAGTCATAAGGCTATTAATCCTATTCAAAAGGCATTGTACTTACTCACTTACATGCAAAACTACAATAGAATTGGAAAGATAAGGCAAGGTAGAAATTCTCACTAACATTATCAATAATGAATGTTTATGAATCTTCTCCTTCCTGTCCCTGTAAGATTTTTCTGAAGTGAACATTCTGTATCTGGGCTTCTTCACAACTATGTTAGTTCACATTACATGAATAGCCCTAAATACTCTTAATGTTGCCTGTTTTGCACAATAGACAGAGCATAAAGGTCAAGAGCACAACTAACTACTGTCTTCATTTCAGCAACTTTTTCCCCCACAGTGCAAAGTAGTACCAGGAATTTGTAGCCTTCTCAACACAGCTAAAGCTCCATATCCCTCTGGCAACCTAGAGTCCAACAGAAAGGCAGAAATGGTAGGAAGGACTGATGTCTCATCGAAGTCTAAGTAATGAAATCTACTGATGGTAGGCTCTTCAAGCTCACAAGAAGGACAACCAATTAGGCTTCAGGCTATGGCCACTGAATGGGACTTTTTTTCCAGTTAAGAAAATGGCAATATTCAGGAAAGGTAATAGTGCTTCTGAAACTCAGAAAAATACTGACATAAGCAGGGGTGCTTGAGCAGACACTGGAGACATCACACCCTTGGAGACTATGTCCTATGACATGATTTTATAAAAGTTTTTGTTTGCTTGACACGGGGTTTTACTACATAGCTTTGGCTGCCACAGACAAAGTCACTACATAGACTAGACTGGCCTAAAACACATAGATCCACCTGCCTTTGTTTTCAAATTGTTGGGAGAAAGGCATGCATCAATATGTGCAGCTCTATGATATGGTATTTAATGCTACCCTAGATGGTACACTTATACCTTGACAGGAGGCTGATAACTAGAGCCAGACTGAGCAGCAAAAAGCAATTTAAGAAGATAATCTATGTGTTTCACCTTCAAATGAGAAAAATATTAAGGTTTGACTTACACAGTGTGTGGAACAACTGTGGCACGATTACCTGTTTGAGAGTCATGGTGCTGGCCAGTATCCAGTGGGAAAGCAGAGGTAAGGTCTCCCCAGTTAGGTGAGACACAGAGTCTACTATCTAACACCATGACTCATGGTATCAGCTAATAACAGGAAAGAAAAGTTTTGCAGATCACTTCTAGAATGGAATAACTTAAAGATGGTGGACACTATCTTCCAAATGCAGGCACGTGTTCCAAATACACTCCCTCCCTCTACCCATGTTCTGAGACAAGGTGCTAAGCAGCAGCCTATATGAGTGAGTTTCATAAAGGTAGGTGTTCAATCCTTTCAAGGCCAAACCTGAAATCTGAAGAGTTGCTTGAATGTTTCCATAGCCATGTGATTTTGCTGTCAAAACTCAAGGAAGGAATAAATAGTAAGGGAGGTACCAAGTCAACTACAACAATGTAGACAGTAAATCCTTTGGCAAAGATTTAACTCACATGTATAAGATAAACAAAGCAACCCCTTTCAATGGACTGAAGGAATGGCTGATCAACATGAGCAGCAAAGACAGATTACCAGTTTCAATTAAAAGCCGGTGGAGGGGCTGGAGAGATGGATCACTGCTTAAGAACACTGTCCATTCTTCCAGAAAATCTGAGCAGCTCACAACCATTTGTTATGTTTTAGTTCTAGGCGATCTGGTACCTTCTTCTGGCCTCCTCAGACAAGAGATACAAACAAAACAAACAGATATACCTGCAAACAAGACACCCATACATATAAACTAATAATTTAGAACATATTATATACTATTTGTAAAAATCCTGTGTACAATTCCAGGAGATCTGTGCAAACTAAATTCTTTTGTATACTTCTAAGATGCTTGAGAAAAGAAGACTTGATTATTCATGAGAAAGTGTGCTGTATCTTGGGAGTTGCCCTCAAGCATTAGCTTACTGTTTGTAGAATGAGTGCTTAGGAGCCTGACACGAAACCATCTCAGAAGAGCCCACAGACCCATAACATTTGATTTTTTTCTAAACATTGTCCACATCACATCTATCTGTCCTTCGGAATTATCTTATATGCACATGACACTGGTGTGAAACATCACTGTACTAGAAGAATTAGTAGAGTACTTCAGTAATGTACCTGAGCTAAAATGACTGAAGCTTTAGGGGTATACAAAAACCACCATGATTTGTATAACATTTTGAAGTGAATATTTTTGAACATGCTTCTTCAACAGCCAGTATTATATTTTTCAGATCAACACAAAGCACAATGGTTACTACTCCATAAACTCAATATTTTCAAATTCACATACTGAAAGTCATGCAAGCTGCAACCAACTTCCCTGTCAGAATTACTGGCTGCCAAATTTATACCTGTTTCTTCAGCTGTACTTTTTGAATTTTTTAAATTTCTGTAAAGTAGTTTTGTAGACTGTAATGTGTTTACTGCCTTTGTGAAGCAGTATATAATTGGATAATTTCATCTGTAACTGAATGCTTGAGCTTTCAATACAGTATTCATATAAAGCAATAAATATTAATGTTATAAAAAATCCTATATACAACTGGTGATAGAATAAAAAATGAACAATGATATTTAGTAAGCACAGACAACTAACATGGCTATTTTCTTCTTCCTCCTTCTCAGCTAAGTATCTCCTGCAATGTCCTTTTTTTTTTTTTTTGTGAACTTCAATCCAGACTACACGATTACTGTCATAAGAATTATAAAGCTGTTTAAAATCTAGGCTAGAGAAACAGTTCAGTTAGTAGAGTGTTTACCTTGCTAACAGAAGACCTAGTCAATCCCCAGGAGCCATTTTAAGAAAGAAAAAAAAAAAAAGTGGGAGTGATGATGTCAATTCTGGGCTGGGAAGATGAAGTCAGGCACTGGCTAGCCTAGCCTGCTTGGAAAGTTCTAGGCCAATGAGATAATCTTCAGTTCATCTCCCTTACCCCCAATTACATGTACACACTTGCACACACACACACACACACACACGCATGCACACGCATGCATGCACACACACACACACACACACACACACACACTGTAAGAAGGCTGCTGACTTACTTGTAATTCAGAGACAAGGCAGTAGAAATGGGGCAAGCTAGACAGCTAGACTAGATGAATCTTTGTGCTTTTGCCAGAGTTCCTGCCTCAGGAAATAAAGTGGAGGGCAACTGATGGAGACTCAATATATCAACCTCTAGCCTCCACAGGCATGGGCAAGCAAATCTGCATCCATGTATATGTATGCTGACACATGCATCCATATATGAAAAGACAGTTATAATTGAAATAGTTCATATCACAAACACTGAATATTTTATCAAACATACTTTCAACAAAAAGGCAGAAGAATGTTTATAAATGTCTACATGCTTTAAAGAAAATATGGACTATTCCTAGTTAACAGTCCACCCAGGCAGCCTGGAGACTTGGCAGCATGCCACTTGAAAGTCAAATCAACTGAGAGGAAAAGAAATTGTTCTGTTTATTGTAGGTAAGAGATGATAGTCTGTAAGGGGCAGGTAAAGAAAAATTGGGAATTCTGTTTTTAAAGAATTATGAAGAATCTTCTGGAATCCTAAAGAAGATTTGTATGGAAAAAAACATAAAGGTTTAATTGCTTTAGTAGTCATGTAGATATTTCAGTAACTCAAAGACTAGAGAGAGATATTTCACCTCAAATTTTTTGTTCTCCTCTTTTTCTCATAGCACAATCTTCACACACTCCTGAGACACTGTTAACACATGCCCACATTCTGATACAATCTCTGTACTCTATCATTAGTACATATTAGCAGGATTCATTTCCATCAATGAAACATATAATCCCACTCGTGTCTCTGATACTATTTCTCAATATGATATCTATGACAGCCAATCACCAAGAAGTAGAAAAATATTAATTGGTGTCACTGTATTATAAAAAGCCTCAGTTAAAAATAGCATGGTGGAAAACTACTAGATAATGTTCCAGGACCCAGAAGACACCCACTCACAATATGTGAAAATTACCATTCTCAGGTCATGATTACTCTATGATTTTGTTGCTGAAATCCCACTAACACCTTGATTTTCACAGGCCTGTGGAGATGCTCGTGTGATGTGGGAATTGGTATAGGATGACATTTGATGGCAGGGACAGTCCCAGCTCCTAAAGAAAAACAAACCTTCAAGGAAATGGATGGATTGCAGGTGGTACATAGTCACGACATCTCTACCTATACCTTTGCTCTAGCTTCCAAAGATTGTCAAGGTCTCATGTGACTTAAACTAGTTGTATGTAATTGCCCTCATCAGCTCATCTCTCAGAATGTATTACCCAGCAAAAGAATTCTCCACTGGCTCCAGATCACATGCTCCAACCTTCAGTACCTCTGCTCAGGGTAACTGAGGAGAGAGCACATGTAGGTCAGAGCCATCCTCTAGAGACACTTAAACTCACCCCAGACTCTGAGTAACGTTTAGAATACTTTAACTCCCTATCCTCAGGGGTGGGGGTGGGGAGAGAAGATCTCCTTTAATGCTTTGCCACCTTTTAAATATGGGCCACAAAATCGAGAATTAAAATTCAAAAAATTAAAAGGCCAAATCCTCATGACTCCTAAGGTTCTTTGATATAACTGTTGGACTCGTTTTACGGTTGTCTTTTGTTTCCTGCTTGCTGATTCTAATAAAAAGAGGCTAAAAAAATGAACAAAGTAAATCACAAACAAGCATATTTTATTTTTCTTTAAATCCAGATGTCCAGGAGCAAAACTCTTGCTTCAATTACTCACAAAGTGATGTGCTTTGGAAATCATTGTGCTTTTGGAAATCAGGTTTATTTCCTAGCTATATTTCCGCTAAGGGATAAAGTAGCTCCCCCTCCCTGGGGTACTTTAATTTCCAGTAAGACTCCCTTAGCTGGTTCTCAATTACTATGTTTCTTTTTGGTTCACAAGTACAAAGCCAGTAACTGGAGGTATAATGCCTTGTCACCATACCACAATAATAAAAAACAAAGTTGTAAGGTGTTCAATCTTCAATCAGATTCAGGAAAGAGCTACTGATAAATCTGGTAACTGTTAAATATTAGAATGCACTTAGACTCTCACATATATAGTTTACATAAGCTACTATTTTAAAATTTGTCCATTTGAACTAGTTGTAAATTCTTTATATAATTTATTTATTTTATGTGCATTGGTATTTTGCCTGCATATATGAGAGTGTTGGATCACTTTGGAACTAGAGTTAGACTGTTGTAAGCTGCCAAGTGGTTGCTGGGAATTGAATACAGGTCTTCTGCAAAAGCAGCCACTGGTCTTAACTGCTGAGCCATCTCTCCAGGCCCAAGTTGTAAATTCTTTATCTATAGAAAAAAATTGCAGAAATTATGTTCCTAGACATCATTGTTATTAATTCTGGCTATATAAAAACAATAGTACCATCACATGGGAAGCAGATAAAAGCCAGAAAACTCATAAAAAATGTTCTCATGTTCTATTTTTCATGTCAGTAAATAGATGAGCTACAAATTAAGCTGCATGAGCTTGAAGAATTACAATTTCGAAACAATGTTTTCTATGACCACTTACTTTTAGCTGTAGAACATTTTAAGAACTAATTTCTTTTGTGACAAGGTGAGCGACTACACACAGGACCTTTTCCATAGCTCCTTAACTATCTCTGACTGCTCTGGAGGCAGCCTAAACATGATACTTACACTCGGCAAAGATAAATGTCATTATTCCCCTCTCTGTTCATCTGCGGTGATTTTTACTACACAGTGATGACAGCTGTTTCTCAGGGTCCAGATTCCAAAAAAACTTTCAAAATTTGTTTGACTGATTTTTTTAAATGTATCCTTCCCCCCTAAAGGGAGTAGAATCATTATCTCAATATATTTTTTTTTTAATTTCCACATAACTAGTGGCAGGAGAAGATGGTAAAAGTAAAACACTGGAACCAAAATATAAGTTTTAAAATAATACTGATTTTAATTTTAAAATCAATATGCATATGCTAAATTCCTCCTAAACCCCACAAAATAGTGAGAGTCCAAATAGCTAAAGCCATCTTAATCAAAGAAATGGGGAGTGGGGGTGGGGGACAAAAACCAAAACATAACAGGAGACTTTATTACCAGTATCATTATATAAACGCTATGCCTAGTAAAGTATCAATAACGTCTAATTTTTAAAATGACTTTTGTTTTGGAGCCCGGGCTGACCTAGAACGCAGAAGTCCCCTTGCCTTGGCCTCTGGAATAATGGAATGACAGCTATGTACCACCATACCCAGGTCTTCTAAACTGATCTTTTCTAGCCTTTTCTGACTTAAAAACAAACAAACAAACAAACAAACAAAAACCCACTCTTTCCTAGTTACATTTGTGCTAAAAAATAGTAAGTAGCTCCCCAATCTACATAGAGCTGTATTAATTCTCTAATTTAAAATCAATAAATAAAAGTGCATGTTAAAAATAGAACCCCAAAATTTTACTGGGATAAAGCTGAGATTTAATGGAAATTCTCAGTGAAAAATAATCTTGAGAGAGCATACTGAAGTCAGTAGAAAGGTTCCTCTAAGATCTGGAAAGAGAACTCATCATATATGAGCCAGGTACAGCATCTTGTAAATATGCACAACTGAATGTTCATGTTTACTACTGCTCTGTTCACAGCAGTCAAGAAATGAAACCAGCCTAGAAATCTGTTAGTGGATAAATGAATAAAGAATATATGGCACATGTACATGATACAATTTTATACAGTCATCAAGAAAAATAAAATAAGGTATTTTTTAGAAAAATGGATAGACCTGGAAATCACCATGTTAAGCAAAACAAGCCAAATGCAGAAGACAAAGATCCACTTCTTCTCATAGGCAGAATACAGCTTTAAAATCCATAACTATATCATATAACAGTATATGTGTATATATATTTGAATGCACATATTAAAAAATATAATCATGAAACCAGAAAAGGGATCACAGGAAGGGTAGAAACAACCTTAATATAAAAGTAAACAGAAGGGTTATGTAATACATGTGCTAAGACAGCAAAAGCAGGGATGTGCCTGTGCAAGAATAGGAAACAGGCAAAGGAGAGCAGAGCAGTTGGGAGGGCTGTTGGAGGAAAGTGAATGTATGTATGAAAATGAAGAGCAAAAATCATTACTGTGTATGCTCATCTAAATTCTTAAAAATGAAAGTAAGAGCTGTTCTGAAATTACAGTGCACCCTCTCCCAAGCTGCACACAAGCTACACACCGCTCCTTTCCTTTCCCAAGATGCACAGTGATTGCTCACTGCTCTCTTCTCTTCCTGCTCCAAAGCCTTCATTTCTAGTTCTAGGCTATTCACTTTTTTCTCACAGGACCCCTGATGATCAGCAGTATTTCACTAGCTTCTAGGGCAGCTCACAAATAATAACAGCTCTTTCTGAGCCATGTGTTAATCATAAGTAGAAGTCAGGCTTGACTGATCATTTTTATAATAATATAGTGCTTTAATTCACATAATCTTTCATTAGCACAGAAGGGCTACTATGTTAGTAAGATTCTTTTCACTACAGCAAATTTCTTGAGAAAACCAATAATTTTTAATTTGCCTCTCAGGGTTTGAAAGAGCCCATGGTAGATTGCCCCCCTTACTATGAGCCTATGACAGGACACAGTGGAGTAAAGCTCCATGAGCTAGAGAAACCCCAGGTAGTGAGACACGGTGCTGATGGCTAGGCTGCTGCTACTTGCTTGTGTGAAAAGTTTGCTTAGATTTGGGCATAGCCCTTTATTATTTAAAAATACTGCTTGGTATAGTGTTAACTGACTATAATTCCAAGTGCTTGGAAGACAAATGTAGCGATATGATAATCTGGGGCCAGCCTCAGCTGTAGAGTGAGACATGGGCCAGCCTAGACTATCTAGTTATGTTCTTAACTTACTGGTAAGACCACTGGAAAAGACACAAGCTCTCTGAGGACCCCAATGCCTCCCAGAGACCAGAGTATGCCCTGTCAAGCTGCAATGGTAGTCCGCATTCCAACACTGCAGGTCTCTGAGAAGACTACATTCAACGTTGCCTTTATTTTCTTCACCAGCAACTAGAGTATAACCTTTCCAAATGACTCAGCGACTTATCTTTAATTCATTTTTCCTGTCTGGGAATGTGGACATTTTTCTCTGCAAAAGCTCAAATGATCCACATTGCATTTAAAAAAAAAAAAAAAAAAAAGCTACATTTATCCCTGAGCCATTCTGGATGTATGATGCACTCAAAAATTGGTTAGGTGAAAAATAAGTTTAAAAGGCAGACTGTAGTGATATGAAAGAATTCATATGAATACTTCTAAATAAAGAATTCCTTTCTTTAAAAAAAAGTCAGCATATAAGTAGGTAGACAGGTGCAAGCTACTGACTACACTTTCATTTTTGAATGTATATTTGGTGCAGATAATGATGTCTTGATAGTAAGATGATCTTATGTATGAATGACATTGTAAAAGAAAACTCTGAAGCTGGGATGGTAGCTTGGTGCACTTGGGAGGCTGGGGGTGGGGGGGGGGAGCATTGGGAGTCAGGGCAGTCTGGGCTAGTGCACTTCATGCTCCCTGAACTATCAAGACTGAAAGGGTAAATTACCAGCTTTCTACTACGGGCTTTACAGGCTAGGTCAGGAAATGTCTTAGGCTTTAGGGCAGATGTATCTGAGCTGACCTTACAGTTGGCAGAGACATTTTCTTTGTCTTTCAGCTCTAGGTGCTAACTCCTATTCTTCCTTTCCCTTTATGGGAAGCATCAGAGAAAAGCTGGAGGAGCACAGGGGAAGGAGCAGCCAAGACACTGAGCACATTAGCATCAACAGCGTGAACCAACCACTCCTGGAAGGGAGGAGGACAGGAGTCCTGCCAGTGGTTTGGCCCACATCATTGTACACAGGCCCAGGGAACACATCTGCATTCATGGTTTAAAACACACACACACACACACACACACGCACGCACGCACGCACGCACGCACGCACGCACGCGTTCAGTAATATTTTACCCCTCTGGGAATTGATTCGCTGGCTTATAAAAAAAAAAAATAAGTTGGGGGTGGGGTGAACCACCATTCTACACACAGCACACAGCTTAGAACCTTAACTGCTCTATGTAAGAGCTTGTGTTAAAACAGATGCTGGAAGCTTTCAAATAAAAAATTACCCAGCATCTCACTGTAGGGTCAGATTCTGCACTGACATTAGCAGCTAGGGGCAATGGGAACAAAGCCCGAGGCTCTCAGCATATATTTAAAACAACACGGTCTTGCTAAAGTGAATGGCAACAAAGCAACCATCCTTCTGCAATTTTCACACACAAAACATGTCAAAATCACTGCAATTTGGTAGAAATGTTTCTTTCAGGTATATTTTCTGGAAAAGGCATTATGTTTTATTCTAATGCATTTTTTCCCTCTTTGCCTCCAACTTAGTTGCATCCCAAACTCTGGTGCCTACAGTAGTCATTACACTTCTTAGCTATAGACATATGAAAGTTGTACCATTGATAAACTAGTATTTTAAGATATTTAAACATATAAACTAAATAAGTGAAATAAATAGTATGTAAATAGTGCTATCTTTTTAAGAATTTGACATGTCTTCTGACACATCTCACAACTTCTATTATGTGAAACACTGATATGCACTATCCTACCACACAAAGGGAAACAGGGTCATTAGTAAATTTCTGTCAGGAATAATTGGTGTTTTCTTGGTGAGGCAAAAGCCACTCTGTGTTTTCAAGTTGGTAGTGCCCTCTACTGCCAAAACCATGGTTTGATTTTGCTGTTACCAAAAAGCTCTGCCTGAAATACCAAGTTGCTTAGAAGAGAATGTCCTCTGCTCTCTGCAGGTGCATATAGTACAGCAATCACTTAGCAACTGTGAGACCTGGGGAATTTAATTTTCAATAAATCACGCTCTCCTAAAGGGTGCTCTCTGTCACAAGACACTGTAATGAGCTGAGCTTCTGTTGTTTTCCCCTCACTAAGAGAGGCCACACCTTCAGCACCCCAGCTCTCTTCAGTTCTCCCCACAGCTGTTTTTTGGGGAGATAGCACATATCTTCTACCATACTTGTTGATGGACAGGCCTTGAAGCCACACAACAGTGAGGGAAGCTGAACTGGAACCACCTGTGGGCTCCTTTTCCATAATTGGACCAACCCCCAGAGTGGTACAAGCATAAAAAACAGGATCAAAAAATAACATTCCTTGACTAAGAAAATAAATCCAGTTTTCATGAAGTCAGTTTACATGTGCTTCTGGGTGGAGTACAGAAGGA